>NC_077235.1:37386332-37636332 GCF_027887165.1 Monodelphis domestica
AGGGGGAAGAGAATATAATGGATTACATTTAGAAAACCACGTAGTGCTTTGAAAAAATCCCAAACTGCTTCCTAGCTCACAATTCACTTTTTTCACAAAAATATTTTTCTGCCAATGCTGTGATTGAAACTGTTAGAATACCCGAATCTCTGAAGAATTTGACCCAAAGGACATTGGAGAGGTGGATAGTGGGTTCAAGCTGGCTGCAGAGCATTTTCAGCAATGTCCAGTACACTCACTGGACATATGTACAAGTGACCTATGTCACACCACTAACAGCATATGCAATCAGAAAAGGAGATGCACAGGTCAAATGGTGAGGATGGTGTATAAAAATGGAGAGCCTGAGTGCCACACTGGCAACCACAAACTAGAAAAAGAATAAGATAAAAGCCTTCAGCCTTTCAAGCGGCTCTTTTGTAGCAGATCTGTGAAAGAACATCAATGAGAATCAAAGAGTAGAAAAGTAAATGATTGCAATCTACATCGATGGAAAGAATACTCACACTGACAAAATTAAAAATTAATTAACAGGGGGGAGCTGGCTAACTCAGTGGATAGAGAGCCAGGCCTGGAGACGGGAGGTTCAAATATGGCCTGGAACATTTTCTAGCTGTGTGACCCTGGGCAAGTCACTTGACAACCCTCCCCCCACACACACTGCCTTGCCTTTATCACTTCTGTTTTAGAGCCAATACATAGTGTTGATTCTAAGATGGAAGGTAAGAATCATTAAAAAATCCATTAAAGCATTAAAGTAAGGTTTCCTGGAAAGCCATGGCAGGATGAGTATCATGGTTAGAATATAGCTTTGGAAATAGATACCATTTTTTGCTCAAAATCACCATTGATGAGAGAAATCAAATTAAAACAACTTTGAAGTATCACTTCACAAATATCAGATTGGCTAATATGACAGAAAAGGAAAATGATGACAAATGTTGGAGGGGACGTGAGGAAATTGGGACGTTAATGCACTCTTGGTAGAGTTGTGTACTGATTCAAGCATTCTGGAAAGCAATTTGGAACTATGCTCAAAGGGATCTAAAACTATGTCTATATAACCCTTGGCTTTACCCCAAATGGATCAAAGAAAGGGGAAAAGGATCTATGTATAAAAAATATGCACAGTACCTCTTTTTGTGGTGGCAAAGAACTGGAAATCAAAGGGAAGTCGATCAGTTGGGATTGTGGTGGAATGCTATTGTGCTATAAGAAATGATGAGTTATAGGCCTAGAGACAAAAGGTCCTGGGTTCAAATCTGACCTCAGACGCCTTCCTAGCTGTGTGACTGTGGGCAAGTTACTTAATCCTAATGGCCTAACCCTTACCACTTTTATTCCTTGGAACCAATACTTAGTATTGATTTTAAGATGGAAGGTAAGAGTTTCACAAAAATAGAAATGATGAGCCAGATGCTTTCAGAAAACCCCGGACTTGCAGAAAATGATGCAAGGTGAAGTAAGAAGAACCAGGAGGACACTGCACACAGTAACAGACCTGCTGTGAATGACATAGCTATTTCCAGAAATACCACAATCCAAGATAATTCCAAAGGGCTTATGATGAAAGAGTGCTACCTGTCTCCAGAGAAAGAACTGACGGCCTCTGAATGCAGATCCCAGGATACTTTTTTTTGGTCTGTGCTTTATTTTGCAACCCAACTAACATGTAAATCTAATTTGCAGGGCTGTACATGTACAATCTATATCCAATTACTTGCCTTTTCAGGGAGAGGGGAGGAAGGAAAATGGGAGAGAATCTGGAACTCAAAAAATTTTAAGTGAATGTTAAACACATTTTTGTTTAAATGTAATTGAGAAGAAGAAAACAACATACATAATGTCTTTTAAAGTATATACCATTTTCAAACAGTATCAAATCCATAAAATAGCACTGTATTTTAATATGCTGAAATCCAGAAAATAGAGGGGAAAGGATCAATAGAAAGAGAAACGTGAGTCAGATGACTGTAGACATCTAGTACAAACCACTTGGATAGAATGCAGCATGGAAGGAAGAAAAGAAAAAGAAATGAGTCTTGGATGGTGGGAGAGGAGGTGAAATAGGGGAGGGTAAATGGATATATAGGGCCTGGAGTATTGGCTGAGACTGTCCAGGGGATGATGGTGCCCTCCTTATGTCCCCGGGGACAAAAAAAGGAATAAGGAGCTATGTATGGCAAAGGGACTGCCTCTGTTTTGTCACTATCATCTGTCTCTCATCCTGCTTAATCAGAGATGAGAGAAGTCTCAGCTTGTTTCCTGAACGTCTGCCAACCCTGAAAACAAACATAATATCCATGACTAGGCCTTGACACAACCAACAGAAGACCATGTTAAAACTTGGGCTCCAGGCATGGAAGACGATAGACCCAGGGTATGGATTAAAAGTGAGCTGCAATCATGGTAGAAGGAGGCTATGACCTCAACAGAAAAGGAAGACTGCGATAAGAAGAAACCAGGATATGAACATGAAAGCAGGTAGGCTTCAGGCACAGAAGAATCCACTTTGTGAGCATGGAATGGATTAGTTTCAGGGAATGGAGAAAAAGAGAGCTGAAGCCACAAAGGGAACTGGGCTGCAGGCACGGAGGAAGCTAGATTTTAGGAAGAGGTCAGACGCTGAACACGTGAATTCGAACAAAGAAGAAATTATAGAATTTCCATCACTGATTCTGACATATTTTTAAGCCACCAAAGGCAGGAAGAAGTGATACTGAGATGGGTAGAAAAAAGAGAGGGATAGAAACAAGTGCTCCTTTTTCTTTGGGGGGAAGGGGAAGAAACTTGAGGTATCTTTGTGTAAATGTGAAATTGTACTATAAGGTCATGATTATGAAGACCTAACATACCTATGCTCAGTCTTCAATTCCTCCTGCTCATCATGGAAAGGAAGACAAACAATAATATTAAAAAAACAATAATAGGGGGCAGCTGGGTGGCTCAGTGGATTGAAAGTCAGAGATGGGAAGTCCTGGGTTCAAATCTGGCCTCAGACACTTCCCAGCTGTGTGACCCTGGGCAAATCACTTGACCCCCATTGCCTAGCCCTTACCACTCTTCTGCCTTGGAGCCAATACACAGCATTGACTCCAAGAAGGAAGGTGAGAGTTTAAAAAACACAATAATAAACTTTCATCTCTATAGAATTTCAAGGTTCGCAAAGTGTTTTCCTCACAATCACCATGGACATGTGTTTTTCAAGATTATTTCCATTTTAAAGAGAAGGAAATGGAAGTGAAAAGAGGTGAGATCACTTGCAGATTCTCACAAAAGTGTTCAAGGTGAGATTCATTCCCAGGTATTCATGATTCTAGGTAGATCTGCCATGCTTTTCACTATGCCATGATGCCTCTAAATGTAAAGTCCTACAGCTATGTACAAAAAAAAATGTGGAATGCATGTCTAGACAAAAGAAAGATCATGGGGCTATAACAAAAACCAGGAGAAAATAAGAGAAAGAAATCCCACTTAAAAGAACTACAAAATGGATAAAATATCTGGGAGTCGACCTATCAAGACACATTCATGACACATAAATATAATTACAAAACACTTTACATAATTAAAGGGAAATTTAAATAACTGAATGGATACTCAATGCACATAGTTGGTCATACCAATAGAACACACATAATGTTCTGAATATGTACATAATGTACTGAAATGAGAGATTTGGTGGATTCCTACTAAATTCCCAAAAATTATTTCTAGACAGACAAAACAACAACAACAATCATTTGTAGAAACAAAATGTCAAGAATCTCAAAGGGATAATGAAAAAAGTAAGAAGGAAGATTAATCAGCTCTTCTAGACTTCTAACAACATTATAAAGTAATATTCATCAAAAGTATTTAGTCATGGTTACAATGGAATGTAATGGAATTCTCTACTAGCAGCAGTGCAATGATCCAGGACAATTCTGAGGGACCTATGAGAAAGAGCACTATCCACACCCAGAAAAAGAACTGTGGGAGCAGAAATGCAGAAGAAAAACAACTGCTTGATCACATGGGTTGAGGGGATATGGTTGGGGATGGAGACTCTAAGAGATCACCCCAGTGCAAATATCAATAAAATGGAAATAGGCCTTGATCAATGACACATGCAAAACCCAGTAGAGCTGCTCATTGGCTATGGGGGGGGGGGGGGAGAACAAGAATCATGTGACCATGGAAAAATATTCTAAATTAATTAAAGTAAAATTTTCCAAAATAAAAAAATTATTTAGTACTGGTTAAAAAACAGAGAAGTAGATCAATAAGACTCAGAAACAATCCATTAATAACAATAAACAATTCAGTATTCAATAAATCCAAAAATATAAACTACTTACAAAAGGACCCTCCACTAGAAAAAAACTGTTGAAGAAACTAGAAAACGGTTTACCAAAAAAAGAGCCTAGTTTCTTATGCCATTTGTCATAATAAATTTCAAATGGATCAGCAACTTAAATATTAAAAGATCCCGTCTTAAAAAAATTGATGGAAATGGATGGAAGTACATCTTTGAACCATGACTTGGGTGGCGTAGAATTCTAAACCAAAGTGTAGAGATTACAAAATATAAAGTAAAAATATATATAAATCACCAGAAATTGTAAAGCATTTGTACAAAGTCAAGAGGACATTGTCCAGTGGGAAACATCTGATATTTGATATATGTCTGATATCCAAGACATAAAAGAGAATTAACAAATACATAAGATCATGAGCCATTTCCTCCTAGATATGTGGTCAAATGACATGAGGAAGCAGTTCTTCCTCATGTCAAGTTCAGAGTGCCTATTATACCTCGCTTAATAAATACCTTAATGAATGACTAAGGTAAGTATCAAAAGTATTATTATCATTATTATTATTCCATTTTTACAAAAGATGCAACTAGGCCTGTGAGTCACTGAGGCAGTACCTGAATCTAGGTCTTACAGACTCTAAGTTCAGCAGTATTTCCAACCCTGAATCATAGTGGATTGTGTGCTGAACATGGAGTCAATAGGACCTGAATTCAAATTTTACTTTTGATACTTTTGTGCTTCTGGAAATCCACTTTACCCTTCTAGGCCTCAGTTTCCACATATGAAAAATGAAGAGGTTGGTCTAAATATCCTGAGGCTCAATTTCTTCATCTATAAAAATGGGCACAATAACACTGAAGTCTCTACCTCCCAGCATTGTCATCAAGTTGAATAACAAATAAATCTGGCAGCTTTCAAGCACTATATAAGCATCAGTTACAATGCTTGCTTCTCATACATCATGCTGATCCTTTGATAAATTTCCCCATCAGTAAAATGAAGGTGTTGGACTACCTAGATGCTCACAAAAGAAAGTGCTAAATTCATTATCTCCATTAATCTTCACAAGATGCCAGGAAGGTTGGTACAATTTTTACAAATGAGGAAACTGAGGTTCAGAGAGGTGAAGTAACTAGTCAATGCTCCCAAAGCAAATTTCAAAGCAGTGTTTTTGAACCCAGGTCTTCCTAATTCCAGATCTAGGGCTCAATCCACTCCACCTGGCTACTAAGGTCTCTTTTAGTCAGTTCTGGCATTTCAAATCTTGAAATAGCATAGAATCATTGAATTAGAGCTAGAAGGGCCCTTTCAGGGTCATCTGTTCCAATTCGATGTGAGGAAAGTGAAGCCTGTGGCATGTTAAATGTAAATACCAGACTCAGTCCCTGAAGCCCGGTCCTCTGATACCAATCTAGCATTCTTCCCAAAGTCCTACAAACTGCTTCTGTGACTCAAACTAGGCCTTCTTTCCTAAGATTCTTTACAGCACCCAGGCTCAACTTTTAACAGGTAGACTTAAGCAAAGAAGCCTCATTTGGTGCATCAGCGCTTTAAATGCCGCTGCCGAGGGACCAGCCTGGCAGTAAATGAAACAGAAAAGTGGTTGGAAATGAGCATGGCCCCATCTGCCTGGATCCCTAAGAAAGGTTTCTTCTCGTAGGAGCCTTGGATGGCCCTTCGACTTCAGACGCAAGTGCCTCCCCCACCGCCTCCTTCCTTGCCTCTAAAATGGATAATTTCCAAAGTGTTTTTCCCCCTGCTGCTATTTGGCTGCTGCCTTCCTGCAGTGCCAGCAGATAAAGTTGTGAGGCTCTCTCCCTCCCAGCAGTTAATCATGGAGTTGGAGGGGGGAAGAGGGCACAAGGCAGCAAATGTTGAGTGTCAGTGGTTGGCAAGGATGCCTGGCACTGGGTGAAGCCATCACATGGCCAAAACCCATTTGAGCAAATTGCCTCTACCCTGGTAACATCTGAAACCAAGAGCACGTTGTTTTTCAGGGGAGCGGGCCTAGATCGTTTGTAACTTCCAGCTGCTTAATCAGTGCCGATGACTCTGTGTGCGTGTGTATGCTGGGGGGAGAGTCACCTGGACAATTCTGGCTTCCATGATTAATACTGGCAATAAACCTGATCTCTACAAAGCCTAGGAAAAATTATCTAGCCCAGGGCTGGGGAGGGCAGGGGAAGACTGTAAAGCAAAGCATTCTCTCTCCTCTAGGATGCTTATCTGGAGTGATACCCAAGGAACCATGTAGTGTTCACAGTCGGGGAGAGCCAAAGGAATGAATGACTGCAAAATAATACGAAATGAGCAAGAGCTGGACGATGACAAAATAACCCTGCCAATCAGCCTAACAGGTCTTGCAGTATCTATCCTCAGCTGGATCGATTCAGAATGCTGTCATTCCCACTCACTGCCCCCTCTCTGGCATTCATCGTCCTCCTCTGTAAAAGGAGGTTGGCCTAAATGATCATTAAGATTCCTTCCATCTCGAAGTCCTGGGGTACTTTGGGAAGATAGCTGGATTTGGAGCTGACAGATCTCTGCTCCCAGCCCTACCTACACAGCAGAAGAAGGGTGACTTTGGGCAAGTCCCTTCCCCTCCCTGGGCCTCAGTTTCTTCCTCTAGCCTTACATCTACACTTACAGGCCCATATGATCTCTCCAGCTGCCCAGGCCATTGCTGTGAACTACAAGGCTGTCTGTTTCTATTTTGCTAGGAGAAAGGCGATGTCTTTTTCCCCCTGAAAGCTAGTTTAAAAGCTCGCTAATCCCTGCTCCTGCTCCCCCAGGTGAATGTGGCAGTAGGACTGTCTTTCCAGTTTAGTTCAGGGAAAAATCTCTTGCCTCCCTGGGACTGTGCAGGAAAAGTGATCAAGTCTGGTAAGGCCTTCAGATATTTCAAAAAAGGGAAAAAAAATCCTTTCGTAGCCAGCCCTCCCTTTGCCTACAACCCCCTCTTGTGATCAACTATGACAATTGCACAAACATTGACAACCGGAACCATCAGACTAATCTGTAGCAGATGGTATGCAATATTACTGAAGCAGTTTTGTTTACTGTTCAAGTAAAGGCTAAAGTCAACATTTATTATGCTCCTACTATGTGCTAGGCACGGTGCCAAGCTGCTGAGTCCTGGACCTGATCTTCCTTTGTCTTCATCTCCCTTTTCTAATAGCAGCTCCCACTACTCTCCTTCCCACTCATAGATCACTTGGTATATTCCTGAACACATTCTACATCCATTTATCACTCAATTCAATCCAGTTCAATTTAGTAAGCCCCTACTGAGTGCCTACTATGTGTCGGGCACAGGGCCCTGGCAGAAGCTGTGTCTGTTGAGGCCTTGGCTCCAGAGACCCCTGGGAACTGAAGGAGCCGTCGGACGGACACCTTGGAGTAGGCTTGTGCCAGGCCCTAAGCACAGAAGATCAAACATCATCACTAACAAAAGAAGGACTTGGAGGCTGGAAAAACTTGGCCTGGACACCTGCTCTGCTGGGTTTGTGGGGGTAGGAGAGAAGGAGTGAGGAAGGAAAGCGTACCAGTGAGTATGTTTGCGAAGGGACTGGGACCCCGCCAGCTGTGCTCATTCCCAGGCGAGTGGAGTCCCTGGTTGTTGCCACAGAAGAAGGTGGACTGGCTGCTTGTAGTTCGAGTAGCAGAACTGCCTGCAGGCTCTGGTCAAAGCATTTGAAGTCATTCATGGCCTGGGGTTTGAGTGGGACACCCTGAGTACATCCAACTCGGGACTATAAATACCACCATAATTGGACACAGGAAAAAACAGACACACCCCCCCAAAAACCTGAAACTTGAAATAACACAATGAGAACGAGAAAAAGCTAACTATTCGGTCTATTTGCCTGGCTGTTAAAATGAAAAAAAGAAATAAAGATGAGCAAGAAAAGGAGAAAAAACTCAACTATTGATAGCTATTATTCCAAAAGAGAAGAGCTGAGTTCAAACTCAAAGAACAATAAAGTAAAAACTTTGACTACAAAAACAGCAAAGAAACACAACAAATGGCCACAAGCAATTATTAGGAGCTCTTTTGTCCAATCATATGACAAGAAATTTGGCAATCTGGGTGAAATGGATGAATATTTACAAAAATATAAATTGCCTGGATTAACAAAAGAGGAAATAGAATACTTAAATAATCCGATCTCAGAAAAACAAATTGAAGGAGCCATCTAAAAATCCCCAGGGTCAAATGGATTTACAAGTAAATTCTATCAAACATTTAAAAAACAATTCATCCCAATACTATATAAACTATTTGGCAAAATAAGCAAAGAAGGAGTCCTACCAAATTCTTTTTATGACATAAATGTGCTGCTAAACCAGGAAGACCAAAAACAGAGAAAGAAAATTACAGATCAATTTCCTTTTAATGGATGTTGACATAAAAATCTTAAATAAAATACTAGCAAAGAGACTACAGCAATATAGTACAAGAATTATTCACTATGACCAAGTGAGATTTATATCAGGAATACAAGAGTGGTTTAATATTAGGAAAACTATCAGCATAATTGGCCATATCATTAACCAAACTAACAGATACCACATAGATGCAGAAAAAGCCTTTGACAAAATACAACACCGATTCCTATTAAAAACACTAAAAAGCAGAGTAATAAAAGGACCTTTCCTTAAAATACGTAGCATCTATTTAAAACCATCAGCAAGTATCATATGCAATGGTGATCAGTTAGAAGTCTTCCCAATAAGAGCAGGAGTGAAACAGAGATGTCCTTTATCAGCACTATTATTTAATTTTGTACTAGAAATGCTAGTTTGGCAATAAGAGAAGAGAAAGAAATTGAAGGGATTAAAGGAGGCAATGATGAAAATAAAACTATCACTCTTTGTGGATGATATGATTTTATACTTAAGAGAATCTTACAGAATCAACTAAAAATTAGTTGAAATCATTAATAACTTTAGCAGGGTTGCATAATAAACTCACATAAATCATCAGCATTTCTATATATTTCCAACTAAGTCCAGCAGCAAGAGTTAGAAAGAGAAATTCCATTTCAAATCACTCTAGAAAAACAAAAAATGCTTGGGAATCTATTTGCCAAGACAAACATGGGAATTATATGAACAAAATTACAAAACACTTTTAACACAAATAAAGATAGATCTAAACAACAGGAAAAAATTTAATTGCTTATGGGTAGGCCAAAAGCTAATATAATAAAAATGGTAATCCTACCTAAATTAATTTACTTATTCAGTGCCATACCAAAAAACTATTTTATAGAACTTGTAAAAAGAACAACAAAATTCATCTGGAAGAACAAAAGGTCAAGAACATCAAGGGAACAAATGAAATAAAAATGCGAAGGAAGGTGGCCTAGCAGTACCAGATCTCAAACTATACTATAAAACAGCAATCATCAAAACAATCTGGTACTGGCTAAGAAATAGAAGTATGGATCAAAGGAATAGAGTAGGGGTAAATGACCTCAGCAATCTAGTGTTTGATAGACCCACAGATCTCAGCTTTTGGTATGAACTCACTATTTGACAAAAACTACTGGGAAAACTAGAAAACATTACGGGAAAAAATAGGTAATTAGGTATGGATAAATATCTCACACCCTATACCAGTGTTTGTGAAATATTGGCACGCGTGGCAAGCCAGCATGGGGGAGCTGCTCTGTTCCCCCTCTTCCCAGGTCCTGAGGGCATTTTTGCATGCCCCACTCATTTATCCAGCTGCTGAAAGCAAGCACTTCCTCCCTCTGCCCTGGGGGCGGGGGGGGGGGGAGTGGTTCACAGGCAGCTTGAAGTTGCAGTTTGGGCATGAGAACTTGAAAACTTGCCAATGCTGCCCTATACCAAGATAAGGTCAAAATGGATATATGATTTAGGCATAAAAGATAATATAAATAAATTATGGGAACAGAGAACAATTTACCTGTCATATATATGGAGAAGAGAAGAATTTAAGACCAAACTAGAGATAGAGAATATTACAAGATGTACATTTGAAATTTTTAAATAAAAAAAGAACTGATCTTACAGCCAAGAATAACATCCAGCAATGATAAACAAAATTATAAAAGGAAAAAAATTTACATTTAACTACCTAAAGGAGTTTCAACTATTCCTAGAGAAAACACAGAACTCTGCAGAAAATTTGATCTATTAGAAACATATAAGGGTAATGAAAGCCTAATCATAAGCAACCCAAAAGGTAAAATTGTTTGATTCTGGTATGAAAAATATCATCTAGGTCCCCCAGGAATGGCATTATTGCCTAAGTTATTTTAAAGGGGTGGGTATAGATGGAAGATTTAAGGTCGAGGGAATCTAATAGAATGAGGCCAAATAGTAGTGGAATAGAAAGGAGGAGATGGGATGGAGGAGGAATGAGTGGAGGAACTCCCATGGAGAAGGAAACAAGGGGATAGAGGGCTGGGAGTACCAGAACCCAACTCTCATCAGACCTGGGAAGAAGAGAGAACAACATTATTTGGACATATGTCTGGTTCTATAAGATTATTCACTTATAAAAATGGAAAATATGGAAATGTTTTGCATGATAATATATGTATGAACCAGACTGAATTGCTTGCCAGGTCCAGGAGGGAGGCGAGTACATTTTAATTAGGAATGTGCTATAGTATGGATCCTGGAAGATGTACAGCATTCTGACTTGAACAGTGGAGCACGTCAATTAGTTTGGAAGAGGTATGTACATGTAGACTGTAAGCTGAAATATATTATGGTAGGATTTTCTTCCTTATGTCTATTCCCCTTTAATTGTGGTAAAAATTAAAATAATGTATTGCCATGACTAATATTTGTAATATTAACTAGACAGACTGGTTGCTGGATTCACTGTCTGTGTATATTTGTTTATATATGTGTGTATATATGCGCGTACACATAGAGATATGAAGTTTATGAAAAATCACTTGAAGTAGAAGAAATTAAAAAATAGAAGTTCAAAGCCTAATAGTCTAACAAAGTAGGGAATTCTTGACTGCTTAAGTCAAGAGACAAAGAGAATAAAGAATTCCCTTCCACACAAAGAAATGGTGCCAATACTAGCAAACACACAGGGATCTCAACCTCCCAAGGTACGTGCACACGCGTGGGAATTCTTCTAACAAACAGTATGCGCTTATATTAGGATTCGTTTATATCCTAAGCCAGGCTTTCCAGAGAATGCCGGGTTGAGTGCTGTCCTTAGAGGCTTGGGAGCCAATTCCATTACCCAATCCCTCGCCAGCCCCACTCCATGTGTTGCCTATAACATACAGAATGTAAGTGGTTCACAGATAAACATGCCACAAAGTGTTTCCCTACAGTGCCATCTTGTGGCTTTTCATTAGAAGACATGTAAAGTATCTGAAATTCTCTAACTGGAGATTTTGACAGAGCTTCAAATGAACCCAAGGTTGTGGGTTCAAATGCATGTACTCAGCTTAAATTACCCCCAAAGGCCAGATTATGAACAAAAAGGAAGACTCGTTGGAGATATAATGTGCTTTTGTAGCATCTCCCACTGTGGGGAGAATGTTGAACATGCTTTGCTTTCCTCTGGGTTGAATTATCTCTTTGCATAGACTCCCAGATCTTTATCATCCAACCCTAACTTGTCTCCTGAGCTCCCGATCCCGACCATCAGATGCCTTTTGGACATCTCCAATTCAGTGTCTAAAACAATTCATCCAAATATTTTCCCCAAACCCTTCCTTCTCCCCAACTCCCCTCCTCTTACTGTTGGGAGGACCATCTATCCCCCCACTCACTCAGACATGCCAGGCGGGAGTCATTCTCGACTCCTCCTTCTCCTTCGCACTCTGTGGTCAGACCCTGGCATTTCAACCTCCCCACCATCTCTCATATATGTCCCCTTCTCTTCCCTACACGGTCAGGACTCTAAGGCAGGCCCTTAGCCCCTCTCTCCCGGCCTACTGTAGTGGCCTTCTGCTTGGTGGCCTTCCTCAAGTCTCTCTCTAGTCCAATCTATCCTTCACAGAGCTGAAAAGGAATTCTTCTATTTTCTTGAATGCTTCCATGGGACCTCCCTGCTCACTGTGCTCCCTGGAGAATAGCTCCCTACTTCCATCTAGGATCGAATACAAACTCCTCTGGCATTTAAAGGTATTAAAGAACCTTCCCAGTCTTCCCTCCACACACTCAATGACCGAAATCCCTGTTGCACTTTATCTAGGACCCACCGTCTCCTATCTCCTTGCCTTTGCATTGGCTGTCCTTCTAGAATGCCTGGAATGTCCTATCTTGGTTTCCCTTGCTTCATTCAAGGTACCCTTTTTCAACCTTCTCCCCTCCCTCCCCACCCCACCAGTGCCTCCCCCTCTGAGATTACTTTTCATCTACTTTATATAAATAAATAAGTAAACAAATATATATATATATATACATATATATAGAGAGAGAGAGAGAAAGAGAGAGAAAGAGAAAGAGAGAGAGAGAGAGACAGAGAGAGAGAGAGAGAGAGACAGAGAGAGAGAGAGAGAGAGAGAGAGAGAGAGAGAGAGAGAGAGAGAGAGAGAGACAGAGAGAGAGAGATGTACACATTGTTTTCCCCTTTAAAAGTGGAAGCTTCCTGAGGGAAGGAACTGTTTTTATCTTCTTTTGGTGCAGTTGTGGCCCTCTCCGTATCCTTAATGCTTAGCATAGTTTCTGGGCCATAGTAAAAGCTTACTCAATTCTTGCTGCCTCCGTTACTGACCGACCAGTGAACAGAAAGGACAGCAGAAATGGTTTTCTCTTTCAGGACCCCATTACAAGGCAGGCATTAGTTTGCCATGTGTGGGAGGCCACAAGTGCCTGTGGCAGCTATGATGTCCTGAAATAAGTACTTCATCCTATTTCAAAAGGAGACGCAAGTATGAGTATCAAAATTCACAGGTAACACAGAGATGAGACGACATTCACACGTAGGTAGGACATGGAAAAATCCATCTACGCACATGGTTCGGACACTAATGAGAGGGAGAAAAGCCCCCATGGCTCCCAGGCTCCTGAGTTCAAGACCTGCTGTCTGGGGGCCTTGTTCAGACAACACTGTTTTGCAAAGCCCTGTCCTGCCTATCTTACCTCATGTGGAACTAGAGAATGTCACTGCAGTGGCCGTGGCTAAAACTCCAGGACAGCCTGTCCTAAGAAGAAACGGAAGAGGATACTTTCAGCTAGAAAAAATTTGTTTGCATTTTGTAGTATTTACCATGAAGATCAGAGAGGGATGAGAAACCAAAATATGGAATGATTTCTGGGAACTTCTTCTCTGCTCTGAAGAGGACACATTTTTTGTCATCTCTAAATGATGGTTTCCTGATGGGCATCATGGTACGGCTCAGTGGCTAACCTGAAACTGCAATACTAAATTAGGGGAAAGAATTGGATGGCTATACACTGGTGGTCTAGCTTTAACAACTGTATTGCATGTGAGATCATTTACTGGGTACTAGTCCACAGAAAGGCTTTAGAGTAAAATAACAGAATGTCAGAGCTAGAACGAAACCTAGAAACAGCAGAGCTGGTGAATAGCATGCCAGCCTTATAGTACTAAAAAGACCTGGGTTCCAAACTTGCTTAAGATACTTCCTCCCTGTGTGACCCTGCTCAAGTCACTTCAGTTCCCTGAACTTTGGCTTCCTTTCTGAAAAATGGGATGAATAATAGCGCCTGACTCACAATGTTATTGGGAGGATCATATACATGAGAAGAAGATATACAGCCTTCAAGAGTTCCATACAGATGAGCAGTGGGGCTTAGTAGAGAAAACTCTGGGCTGTTTTGTTCTCTCTAAAATGAAGGCAGTGGATGTGAAAAGTCCCTTTCTGCTCAAGGCCTGTGTCTCTGAGAAGTGCAGTCCTTACTCCCTTGTTTTAGAACTGGGGAACCCAAAGCTCAAAAAGATGCAGGCATTTGCCCAAGGCCATATAGCTAGTTAGCAGCAGAGCTGAGACAAGAGTTGTAATTGATGGATGATCTTCTCATTTCCAGGCCAAGTGTGCTTTCCACATGCCAAAACTTATCTTCCAGTCACGAAACTTGAGCCTCACGTACTCTGAGGTCTTGAATTTGGTCAAGGCCACTTCTAAGAGAAAGAAAATTTCAAAAATAAGTATGTGAGAAACTGGGCTCTGCAAGCCTTTATCTTTCACTGAGAAAAGGACTATGGGGAAGAGGGGAGAGAAAATGCTGCTGCTGAGGAAAATGCACGTAGTTTGGGGCATGTGAGGCAAGACAAGCACCAAAAGGGATTTATCTAGGAGTGGAGGGCAGGCGGTGCATTTCCTTTGAAGCAGGTTATTCTTGCTTTCCTTAGAGAAAGTTCCCACCACCTCCCACCCCAAGAAGCCTTGCTCCTTCCCTCTTCACAACCACTTAAACAATCATTCCACAACACAAGATTCAAGTGTAGCCATAACTCATAGTCTATTCACATCTACTGTTCCACTGTTCTCCAAAGAAAATTGTCCTGAGCTAGAATTGAGACGGGATTCGTGGACCCCCCAGGACTAACGGGAAACTGCAACTCCACATGCCCAGAACCCTGGGCACACAGGCGGTTCTGACTTAAGGGCTCAACTACAAACCAGAGCCTCATTTCTCAGCCTTGTAAATGTAACAGCATCCACAGATGTCTACCATTACTGTCGTCACGTCAGCTCTATAAATGGACCATCAGTCACGGGGCTGCTGCTGCTCTCTTCCTGGATATTTGCTTTCAATTAGGTTGTGCTGCCACCAGGGAACAGAAATGATGCCTCAGTTATGACTTTACAATCTGGACAGCCTGGCCAGGGGTGGATGGAATGTTTGTTGGGTAGTGAGCGCTCATCTCACTGCTGGTGAGAGGCAGGGCAGGGGGTTGGAGAGGGGCAAAGGAGATCCTACAGTCAGGACAACCTTCATTCAAGTCCTCCCTCTGACTACAGGCAAATCACTTAACCTCTTAGCATTCCCAGGAAACTCTAAAACTATTCAATTGAGAGACATAATTGCTTAGTGTTTGAGACTGGATTTGAACCCAGATCTTCCTGACTAGAGGCCCAACAGTCTCACCACTGTACCACTTAGCTGCCAAAAGAAATAGAAAAGTAACTAAAGTTACCAAAATATTAAAAAAGTCAAAACCAAAAAGTTCCCCAAGGATGTGTTTCTGAGACATTCTTGCAAATTATGCTAGGAGAATACTATGGTTAATTAATGGTTTAGTAAAAGAAAGATTTATCCCTTCATATGCCCCTTGTTGAACCTCCTGCTGATGCAGTAGCCTCTAATGGGTCTTACCAGGTGGAGGTCTACACTCTTCAGGGACATAGGCAATGATGGATCAGAAGATCAAGGACATTAGAGCAAGAAGTGCCATTTAAGGTCATCTAGTTCAAGCTTTTCATTTTACAAGAGAGTCAACTGAATCCCAGGAAAGACATATGGCGTAGCCAAAATCACATAGATATTAAGTGGCAGAGTTAGGATTTGAACCCAGGCCTTGTGGCTCCTACTCAACTCTTTCCACTGCACCTATGCTGCCATCAGTATCCCAGGAGATCTCACTGCTTCATGAGGTAACCTATTCCATTTATGACCACTAGGATTGTTCACATCTTCTCCTCATTTTGGAGACAGAGGCTAGGATCAAGTCACAATTCCTAGCCAAACACCTCTAAAAATGAAATTCTCCCCTAAAACAATGTTGCCCTGGATTCCATATTGGCTTCCTGATGACATCGGGACACCCTCTCTTGTCTGTCCGTGGTTAGGGCCTCTGTGGTCCTCCACGTGTTACCCTCCCCACTTAAGACTGGTACGGTGTCTCTTGGCATTTTAATGAGTATCAGTGATACTATCTGAGCCCCTGCCCATTGATTTGCAGAAAGTATGCCCAAGACCACACAAAAGTGGTATGGAAGATACTACTGAGGCCAGAAAAACCAGTCAAATAAGCTCTCTTCTCCCTTAACATAACTATAGACTTTTTACTCTTCCTGTGGCTCCTAGGCCTTATAAGACATCCTTCTAAGTTAGAAATGTCTTATGGAACTGCACATTTTTTTGAAAAGAAGCTCCCTAAAAAGACAGAACACCTTGCACAGCTCTGAAGAAAGATAGTATACAATGAAATGTGATTGCTGATATGGGTTACTTTGATGGGGGGGGGCAGTGGCCCTAGGGCAAGTATCCTGCTTCATGTAGGCCCATGGCAGAGCCATATTCACCAAAGAGTAAAAACAGACCCACAATTTGCCACGAATTGAAATTCTGTTCTAGATCATCTTCATGGAATGGATTCTTTATCTGTACATTTTAGACTGATTCAGCTCAACAATTAGGGAGTCACAAATTATATATTCAAGTAAGGCAAAAGCCCCTCCCTCTTTATTAAAGATGTGAGTCTGGGAGGCAGCTGGGTGGCTCAGTGGATTGAGAGCCAGGCCTAGAGACAGGAGGTCCTGGGTTCAAATCTACCCTCAGACACTTCCCAGCTGTGTGACCCTGGGCCAGTCACTTAACCCCCATCGCCCAGCCCTGACCAGTCTTTTGCCTTAGAACCAATACACAATATTAATTCTGAGACAAAAGGGAAAGGTTTTTAAAACACTGAAAAAAAATTGTTTTAAGATGTGAATTTACAGAGGATGAAAACACAAAACAAAACAGCTTTCTTCTTCTAAGGTGTTCATTTGCATTTGGGTGACTGACATATTCTTCTGGTTTATTCAGATCGAAGACTCGTAACTTATGTTTTGCCTTATAAAAAAGGAAGGTGGAACTCCAAATGTCATTTTAGAAAAAGAGTAACTGCTTAGACTAGAAACAAACAGGTACTGTCTTACACAGGCAGAGATAGGTGTCCCTTGGGCACACAGGGAGTAAATAAAGCAGCAGAGCGGGGGCTGGAAGGCCAGCTCTTTTGAGTCCCTCACTAACGTCTTCAAGGAAAGTCATCTGAACTCCTAAAGTACCCAGCAGAGCACACCAACGCCCACCCCAGCCCGCTCCTCCCCTCACATTCATACACACACACACACACACACCGCACTCACGTCCTCTAACCCCTAAACACTATAGCAGCAGCATGGAAAAGTGGTAAGAGCCCTGAATTGGGGGTAAGAAGCTGCGAGTTTAGTTCTTGGCCTGCCACTCACTAACTACATGACCTTTGGATGAGTCGCTCCATTTCCCTCAGGATCTGATTTCACACTCTGGGGGGGGGGGGGCATTGGACTAGATGACCTCGAAGGAGCCTTCCCACTCTACTTCTCCAGTCCTGTGACTCTGTCTGTCAATGTGGGCACTCACATACACAGAACTAGAAGGAACAGAGTGAGCACAATGCTTGGATCTTGACTTTCCCTTTTTTCTTGTGGGGTTCAAAGCATTTTTCCTCCCCCTATTCCTCTCCAAAGAGGCCTCCAGTTCAGCAGAAGGACAACCTGCTTTCTATCAATGTATATACTTCACAAAATGATGTTTCTACAAAACAAAATCGACTTCCCTCTGGAATTCATGTGAAGATTTTCCCTGTGCCAAACCACAAACTATAAATGAACTTTGAAAAACACCATTTACTGATCCTTGCAAATTCAATGAGTTGATTTTAATGCAGTGAAATATTTTTGTATTTTAAAAATATACAGATCATTTTATTCAGTGGGATAGTAAAATTATTTGGAGGATTCTAGCACCACAGAGATTGAGAAACCCTCTAAATTAACCCTTTCATTTTACAGAGAAGGAAACTGAGGCCAAGAAAGAAGTGCTCTGTCTAAGGTCACCTAGGTATTCAGCAAGTGGCTTGGCCAAAAATCTTTCCACTGACTCTTCTTATACTCAGTCTTCTTAAAGTGAAACCAGCTGACAGCAACAGCTAACAAAAGACAATATTCTCAGTGTCATTGTTTTCCATTAAAGAAAATAATATTACTCGAGCCTGATACCTTTTCAGTCTATCTCATTTCCTTCAATTTTACTGTATCGATTGTCACCAATTTCCCTCCAATTTAAACGATACACTCATCTAATACTAGCTAACCATAATCCACTTTTCCATAGGTTAACCCGATTAAGTGCTCCATCACATTCTTCCAGGCTGCCTTTGTGCTCAGGCCTTCCACTGAGAGTGCTCCCTCAGGTGAAATGATACTAGACCCACTAAGATAAACATCCAGAACCTGACACATATCCAAAAAACAACACACGTCTAGGGAAAATCTGCCTTAACAATTCATAGAATCCTAAATGGGAGAGAATCTCAGATCATCTAAGTCCAATTTCCTTACTCCTACAGAGTCAAGGGAGGCAGAGTCAAGATGGTGGCTTAGATGCAGCAAAAGTCAAAACCTCTGTGAAAACCCTTCCATACCAATCAAAAACAAAGTGCTTCAAGGGGACATAAAACCAAATCTAAAAACAGGACAGAGCCAAGGAACCCTCCTGCTCAATTCAGCTTAAAAGGTACTCCAAAAAAAGCCTGAATTCTTGAACTCTCAGGTTTAAGGAAAAGGAAGAAGGAATATCCGAGGACCCTTCCCTCACCTACTGGGATGAGTCTCCTGCTGTCTCTAGAATCACAGGCAAGGGCTCTGGCCCAGAGGGAGTAGAATCTTGCTGGCACAGCTGTGCCAGGTTCAGGGTGCTGACCACAGTTGGCAGGAAGGTAGCTGGAGAAGAAGCATGGAGAGCAGCCTATTTGCAGCCAAAACTCTCTATCTTGTCCCCCCCTCTTCTCAAAGCACATCCAGCTCTGCAGATGAGCTCCTCTCTGTCTTAATCTAATCAATAAGGCAGATAAGAAGCCTTCAGAGGTCAGGGAAGCTCAACCTCCAATATCCCTCCCCCACTGACTCCACTGAAAGCTGATGGAATATTAATGAACCCTGAGGTTAAATGTGACCTCAGGGCTCATTAATACTTCAGCAGACTAATGTAGTGAATCAGCAGAGCAGAGAAGAAACCCCTTCAGGACACAATAGCCCAAACCCACAGATCCTGCAAATAAGCAAAGGAGCAAGATTAGAGCCAATGACAAGGGGAAAGAAGGGGAAAAATGAAGAAAAAAGAAATTACAATCAACAGCTTCTATCCAGGTAATGAACAAAGAGGAAATGGAACAGAGGAGGATCAAGGAATACCAAGCAAAAAATGGAGACATTCCAGCAAATTGGACACAGGCTTTGGAAGAACTCAAAACACAATTAAAAAAATAATTAAGAGAGGCTGAAGACAGTTGGGAAATGAACTTAAAAAGCAAAAAAGTCATCTGGAAACAGAGGCACATGAACTAAAACAAGAAAATAGTGTCTAGAAAGCCAGAATTGACTGGCTTGAAAACAAGGCAAAGAAGATGAAAGATGACCTACAAAGAAAATCAGACTAGAAGGAGAAGGATGACCGAAAAGTCAGGGATGAAATTCAGTATCTAAAAATTAGAATCCAACAACTAGAAGCAAATGACTTCACAAGACAGCAAGAGTCTATAAAACAAAATCAAAAGAATGAAAAAATTGAGGAAAATATGAAACACCTCATTGACAAAACTACAGACATCAAAAATACATCCAGGAGGGGCATTTTAAGAATTATTGGACTACCATAAGATCATGACAAAAGAAAAAGACTGGACACCATTCTACAGGAAATTATCTAAGAAAACTGTCCTGATGTTCTCAAACAAGAGAGAAAAGTGAAGATTGAAAAATCCACAGATCACCTCCTGCATTTGATTTCTAATTGACAACACCGAGGAATATTATAGCCAAATTCAAGAACTACCAGGCCAAGGAAAAAATATTACAAACTGCTAAGAAGAAGTCATTCAGATAGTATGGAACCACAGTTGGGATAACACAGGACCTGGCTGCATCTACATTGAAGGACCAGAAGGCATGGAATATGATATTCCAGAAAGCAAGGGAACTGGGTCTACAACCAAGAATCAACTACCCAGCAAAAGTGACTATATTCTTGCAGGGGGAAGTATGGTCATTTAATAAAATAGAACACTTCCAGCATTTGTAAAGACCAGACCTAAACAGAAAATTTGATGCTCAAACACTGAACTCAAGAGAATCACCAAAAGGTAATTAAAAAAGGGAAAAAAACAAACAAACAAACTTGTTAAGGGGCCCAATAAGTTAAAATGATTCGTATTTCTATAAGAAAAGATGATATTGGTAACTCTTAAAAATTGTTATTATCATCAGGGTAGCTAGAAGAAGTATACTTAGAGGGAACAATGACAAACTGTATAGGATGAAATGTCAAAAATGTGGGGGGGGTAAAAAAAGAAAATAATACTAAGAGAAATAGGAAAGGAGACAAAATGGGGTAAATTTATATTTCATAAAGAAGTGCATGGGGGAGGGGGGAAGGCCAATTCAATGGAAGGGTGAAAGAGGTTGAGACAGGTAATACTTAATTCTTATGCTCACTGAAATTAACTCGGAGAGGGAAGAATAGTCAGATCCATTGGAGTAGAGAATTGTATTGTGCACTATAAAGAAGTAAAAGGGTAATAAATAGACTGGTGGAGGGGGAAGCAATACAAGAGAGGGAGAGGGTAGGGGGATAGTTTAAAAGGCACTATAGTAAGAGGGGAATCAATAAGAGGGGAGGTGCTGGGAAGGGGAGTAACATTAGGGAGGGGAAAGGGAGAAAACTGACTAAAAGCGAAAAGTTGAAGGGGAGGGTAAGAGGGATAAGAGAAAAGGCAGAATCTAAGGAAGGAAGTCAAAATGGAGGGTAATACACAGACAGAAATCATAATTGTGAATGTTAATGGGATGAACTCACCAATAAAAAGGAAGCATATAGCAGAATGGATTAAAAACCAGAATCCTACCACATGTTGTCTACAAGAAACACACATGAAGCAAGTAGATATACACAGGGTAAAAGTAAGAGGGTGGAGCAGAATTTACTGGGCTGCAACTGAGACAAAGAATGCAGGACTACCAATTATGATCTCAGACAAAGCTAAAGCAAAAATAGATCTCATTAAAAGAGATAAGGAAAGTAATTACATTTTGATGAAAGGCAATATAAATAATGAAGAAATATCAATACTCAATATATATGTACCAAATGGTACAGCAATCAGATTTCTAAGGGAGAAACTAAAGGACATTAAGGAGGAAATAGATGGTAAAACCATACTAGTGGGGACCTTAACCTTCCTCTATCAGAACTAAATAATTGAACCAAAAAATTAATCAGAAGCAAGGGAAGTGAGTGAGATTTTAGAAAAATTAGAGCTAATATATATTTGGAGAAAACCAAGTAGTGATAAAAAGGAATATACCTTCTTTTTAGTAGCACATGGCACATATACAAAAATTAACCATGTACTAGGTCATAAAAACATTGCAAGCAAGTGTAGGAAAAGAGAAATAATACAATTTTCAGACTATAATGTAATAAAAATCATAATCAGTAAGGGCTTATGGAAAGGCAGATTTAAAACTAATTGGAAACTAAATAATCTAATTCTTCAAAACTGGTTGGTCAAAGAACAAGTCAAAGAAACAATTGATGAATTCATTGAAGAGAATGACAATGAGGAAACAACTTATCAAAATGTATGGGATGCAGCCAAAGCTGTACTCAGGGGAAAATTTATATCCCTGAGTGCATATATCAACAAACTAAGAAAGGGAATAGGTCAAAGATTTGAGCATGCAACTTAAAAAACTATAAAGAGAACAAATTAAAAATCCCCAAATAAAAACTAAATTGGAAATCATAAAAATCAAAGGAGAAATTAATAAAATTGAAAGGAAAAGAACTACTGAACTAATAAATGAGTATATGAGCTCGTACTTTGAAAAAAATACAAATAAAATAGATAAAGTACTGGTTAATCTAATAAAAAAAGAAAAAACCAAATTAACAGTATCAAAGATGAAAAAGGCAACCTCACTTCTAATGAAGAGGAAATTAAAGTAATTATTAAAAACTATTTTGCCAAATTATATAGCAATAAACATGACAATCTAGGTGAAATGGATGAATATTCACAAAAATATAAATTGCCTAGATTAACAGAGGAGGAAATAGAATACTTAAACAATCCCATCGCAGAAAAAGAAATTGAACAAACCATCAAGGAACTCCCTAAGAAAAAATCTCCAGGGCCAGATGGATTTACAAGTGAATTCTATCAAACATTTAAAAAATAACTAATCCCAATACTATACAAACTATTTGACAAAATAAGCAAAGAGAGAGTTTTACCAAATTCCTTTTCTGACACAAATATGGTACTGATTCCAAAGCCAGGCAGACTAAAAACGGTGAAAGAAAACTACAGACCAAGCTCCTTAATGAACATAGATGCAAAAATCTTAAATAAAATACAAGAAAAAAGACTCCAACAAGTTATCATGAGGGTTATTCACTATGATCAGGTGAGAATTATACAAGGAACACAAGGATGGTTTAATATTAGGAAAACTATCTACATAATTGACCATATCAACAACCAAACCAACAGAAATCACATAATTCTCTCAAGAGATGCAGAAAAAGCCTTTGACAAAATACAACATTCATTTCCATTGAAAACACTAGAAAGTATAGGAATAGATGGACCTTTCCTAAAAAATAATAAACAATATATATTTAAAACCATCAGCAAGCATCATCTGCAATGGGGATAAATTAAAAGCCTTCCCAATAAGATCAGGAGTGAAGGGAGGATGCCCAATTTCACCACTATTATTTAATATTGTACTAGAAACCCTAGCTGTAGCAATTACTGAGTAGCAGAGAAGAAAAAGGAATTGAAGGGATTAAAGGAGGCAATGACGAAAATAAAACTATCACTCTTTACAGATGATATGATGGTCTACTTAAAGAATGCTAGAGAATCAACTAAAAAGCTATTGGAAATAATTAACAACTTAGCAAAGTTGCAGTATACAAAATAAACCCACATAAATCATCAGCATTTCTATAAATTTCCAACACAACTCAGCAGCAAGAGTTAAAAAGAAAAATTCCATTTAAAATCACCCTAGACAATATAAAATACTTAGGAATCTATCTGCCAAGACAAACACAGGAACTATATGAGCATAACTATAAAACACTTTCCTCACAATTAAAACTAGATCTAAACAATTGGAAAAACATTAATTGCTCATGGGTAGGACAAGCTAACATAATAAAAAATGCCACTTCTACCCAAATTAATCTACTTATTCAATGACATACCTATCAAACTACCAAAAAACTTTTTACTGAATTAGAAAAAATTATAACAAAATTCATTTGGAAGAACAAAAAATCAAGAATATCAAGGGAAATAGTGAAATTAAAAAATGTGAAGGATGGGGGACTATCAGTACCAGATCTTAAACTGTACTTTAAAGCAATGGTCATCAAAACAATACGGTATTGGCTAAGAGATATAAGGGAGGATCAATGGAATAGACTTGGGGTAAATGACCTCAGCAAGACAGTGTATGATAAACCCAAAGATCCTAGCTTTGGGGACAAAAATCCACTATTTGACAAAAACTACTGGGAAAATTGAAAGACAGTATGGGAGAGATTGGATTTGGATCGATATCTCACACCCTACACCAAGATAAACTCAGAATGGATAAATGACTTGAATATAAAGAAGGAAACTATAAGTAAATTAGGTGAACCCAGAATAGCATACATATAAGATCTATGGGAAAGGAAAGATTTTTAAGACCAAAAAGAGATAGAGAATATTACAAAATATAAAATGAATAATTTTGATTATATTAATTTAAATTTTTTTGTGCAAACAAAACCAATGCAACCAAAATTAGAAGGGAAGCAACAAATTGGGAAAAAAATCTTTATAACAAAAAACCTTTGAAAAAGGTCTAATTACTCCAATTTATAAGGAGCTAAATCAATTGTACAAAAAAGCAAGTCATTCCCCAATTGATAAATGGGCAAGGGACATGACTAGGCAATCTTCAGATAAAGAAATCAAAACTAGCAATAAGCACACAAAAAAAGTGTTCTAAATCTCTTATAATCAGAGAGATGCAAATTAAAACAACTCTGAGGTAGCACCTTATACCTAGCAGACTGGCCAATATGGCAGCTAAGGAAAGCGATAAATGTTAGAAGGGATGTGGCAAAATTGGGACATTAATGCATTGCTGGTGGAGTTGTGAACTGATACAACCATTCTGGATGGCAATTTGCAACTATGCCCAAAGGGCTTTAAAAGATTTCTTACCCTTTGATCCAGCCATACCACTACCGGATTTATACCCTAAAGAGATAATAGGGGAAAATATGTGTACAAAAATATTTATAGCCACACTCTTTGTGATAGCAAAATTGGAAAATGAGGGGATGTCTTTTGATTGGGGAATGGCTGAACAAATTGTTGTATCTGTTGGTGATGGAATATTATTGTGCAAAAAGGAATAATGAACTGTAGGAATTCCATGTGAACTGGAATGACCTCCAGGAATGGATGCAGAGTGAGAGGATATTGTACACAGAGATGGATATACTGTGGCACAATCAAACATAATGGAGTTCTCTACTAGCAGCAATGCAATGATCCAAGGACAACTCTGAGGAACTTAGGAGAAAGAAGGCTATCCACACCCAGAGAAAGAACTGTGGAAGTAGAAACACAAAAGAAAAACATTTGCTTAACTTAATACTCTACTACAAATATTAATAATATAGAAATAGGTCTTGATCAATGATTCCTTTAAAACCCAGTGGAACTGATCATTGGCTATGGGAGGAGGTAGGAGGAGGGGAGGGAAAGAATATGAATCATGTAACCATGGAAAAATATTCTAAATTAATTAAATAAATAAACTTAAAAAATAAGGCAAAGATTAAGCCTGAAAGATATTAAAGTAAACCAAAAGAAATAAAGCTGGAGGCCCAGAGGGGATAGGGGCCATCTTCAAGCTGAAGTCTCCTGATTGCTCATTCCTTACTCTTTCTACCATATCCTGCTACCTTCCTTAAGGTGCAGAGTTAGCTTCCTATCCAAATATTGACTTTCATTCTCTTGCTGGTAGTAATAAATATCCTTTAAGAAAAAGGTGAGCTAGGGAAAGCCAAGTGGGACATTCCAGAGATCATGAATCTTTGAGTTAGAGGTGGATGGTACCTCAGAGGTCATGTAGTGCCACTTTCTCATTTGGATATGAACAACATGTGGCCCAGATAGATTGAAGTCCCTTGCCAGAGTCACCTAACTAATGGGCAGTAGAACCAGAATTTGAATCCAGACCTTATTTGTGTTCATCCATTATCCTTCCCACCATATTAAAAGAAGTCCTTCATTTAACAGAATATGAAAATAAGTAACTTGTCAATGATCACACAAAGACTGTGAGTAGTGGCAGAGGCAGGGTTCAAATCTCAGACCTCTGCATATCACACTGCAAAGACTATCATTTCAGAGGCAAGGAACCAGAGCCAATGTTTGTCCATTTGCTGCCCTGTGAATGTGCTGAGTGTGCTCTCACTAAGACATAATTCAGGAATGTTTCCCTCCCACCTGCTTCCACAAAGATACGCATCCTTGAGGTCAGAATTCAGAGGGGGCCTAGGGTCATTGTTCTCTAAGGGTCAGGGTCAGGCCAGGCCAGTTCAGACCAGGACAAAGTCTGTCTTTTCCTACCCCCTGGGACTGATTCTCCTGACAGCTGTACCACTGACACTTGGATCAGGCTTTGCTTTCAGTGGAAATAAGCCAAGTTGCCTCTTCCCTCATGTATGACCCCAAAGGCTATTCCCTGCCTCTGCTAATATTTCCAGGTAACCAGTGCCCCCAGTGAGTAAGGATGAGTGGCCATTTCCCTTTAGGTCTCTGCATTTCAAAAGCTAACAGTAAAGAACTCCAACCCATTGTTTTTTTAAGGTGATCAATGATTAAATGATTACCATTTCTATTTTGCTTTTCCTTTGCCTTTTGCTTTTCTAGTGTCTTCTGGAATTGCATCATCTGCATCACCATCATCGTTATAACCATCACCATTATTACCATCCTCATCCACATTATCCTCCTCCTCTTCCTTCTCCTCCTTCTCCTCCTCCTCCTCAATATCATTGATGTTTTCCAGGGTGTCAGAATGTTGCAGCAGGATCTTGGTGACTTCCGAGTTACCTCCTTGTAAGTTTTCAGGCACTGTGCTGCAAGAATAAAACCCCAAATGAGACCCCTCCCCTCACAACATTACCCTGCTAAGCATCTCTGTCTCTATCTTCTTTTCTATGTTCATCCGACTCTCATATGTCAGGGAGCACGTGCTCTTCATCTAGACCAATATGTCTGAAATGCCTACCATGGGCCAGACAGTGTTAGTTAAAATGAAGAGCAGTCCTTGCCCCCAAGAAGCTCACATCCTACTACAATGGTTGTATTGAATGGAATGGAATTGGACTGATTCGTTTGTTCAATTGCTATTGATTCATTTCAAATGCCTAGCACAAGATAAAGCTTAGAGGTGATATTGACGTGAACACAGTCCCTGCCTTCAAGAAGCTTACATTCTAGAGAGGGCCAAGAAAAGGTGAACCAGAAGCAAATCAAACATTTAGAGATAAAGCACTTCAAAACAGTAGCTAAATGGGAGAAGGAGAACACCACCAACTGGTGGGAAATCAGGAAATCAGGCCTCACATAGAAGGTGCCAGTTGAGATGGGCCCTAAGAGCTAAGTAAAAAGGCAATACATTCCAGGCACTGTGGAGAGCCTGAACAAAGACAAAGAAGCAGGAGCAGATATGCTGTACATAGGAAAAGAATCCGCAGGCTAGTTTCCCTGAAACAGAATATGAGCTCAGTGCAGAAAGATGGTTTGGAGTCAGACTGGGTAGACTTTAGATGCCAAACGGAAGACTGGATTTTATTATACAGGCAATGGGGCACCACTGAAGCTTCTTAAACAGAGCTGTGACACATTCAGCTCCAGATTTGGGGAATCTCATTTTGGATGCTGTGTGGAGGAGGGACTGAGGAGAGACAGAGAGAAGCAAAACCTCTCCTGAAACAAACTCATTATGATGACAACCACTCTCACCAGCCATTACAGAAAAACTAGCCTGCAATTCTAGTGATTCTTCGAAGCCCAGCACCTCTAGGAAATATACTTTTCCTGATTATTTTAGCCAACTTATTTCCCACCACATCCTGCTTTGCCTTTGTATAGTACTAGAAAGTTCCCCAAGCACTTTGATTTCTTGTCTGTAATTCATTTGGTACATAGAATATGCTGCTTTGAATCAAACTGCCTTTTGGTATATACCCTCTACTCCATCATCAAGAAGCACAGCCTACATAAATGAGGAAGGTGATACAGTAGTGCCTCACTCTATCATGGTTGACTCATTCCAGCGTCACTGCATCATGGGTTTAAATATATATATATAGTTCTGTATTGTGGAGTTACACTCATTGCAGCACACTATTGGCTGATGGAATGAAAGGCAACCAACCACCACCCTGTATTAACCAAGGCTGTTCTGCATAAAGACTAAGCTCTCTAAATGCTAAGGTTCTACGACAGAAACTCAGGTGACTATATCAGCAAGCGAGGGCAGAGATGACCAGAAATGAACTCCTTTTATTAACAGCTTTACCAGCAGCTGCTATCATTTTTCTAGCACCTCACAAAACCCTTCATTTATAGCATTTCGTTGTATCCTCACAACTCTGTGAGGCCGTTCCCATTTGAGGAAAGTGAGATTCAGAGAAGCAAAGCAAATTATACAGTTACACAGCTAATATCAAATATCACACAGGAAATATCAAAATAAGGATCTGAACTCAGGTCTTCCTGACGTCAAGTCCAGCTCTCTGTCCCCTATGCTATGTTGCCTCTTCTTTATGTGTCTGACTGCCCCAGAATGGCCTACTATTTTAACATACAAAGTGCTTTATGTATCTCATTTGATAAAGGTGAGATCTGACTACTCTTGCCTGGTGTGCAGTTAAGAGAGAGGGAATTAGCTGTGTGACCTTGGGCAAGTCACTTGACCCCCACTGCCTAGCCCTTACCACTCTTCTGCCTTAGAACCAATACACAGTATTGATTCTAAGATGGAAGGTAAGGGGTTAAAAAAAGAGGGGGGATTGAGGGAAGAGTTGGGATGCTTTGCTTTTGGAGAATGGATGACTTGTGCAAACACCAGGGTTAGGGTAACATTTCAGTACAATTCTCTGCCAACAGGGGCATTCCAGGTGCTGGAACTCCTCAAAGAAGAGAATCGTGTATCCCTTTCTAAGGAGGCAAAATCCTCTCAGTCTCTGGCATTCAGAATTCCACATCAATCGCCTTATTGTCAGTTGAAAGAGCAGTAACCACTAGCCAGGGCACAGAGAGAGCAAAGACCAGGTTCCTGTTGGTCATATCAAAACACTGCAGAGTGCTATAGGCAAAAGCTGGGGAGACACATGGCAGCTAAAGAAGGCATCGTCAGATCAAGGAACAAGTAGCCCTATGAGCACATGCTAATGGAACAGAGCAGCAGAGGCCAATGAGAGGACCACCTGCAAAGTCACAGGAAGAGGGAGATGAGAGCATGGGAATCAGCTAAAGGAGCAAATGTAGTGGACAGAATCTGTTAGATACCCACATTTAGGGGGCAGGTGGAGGGAAAAATAGGAAAAGAACCAGAAAAGGAGCAGTCAGATCACCCACACAAAAAAGGGTGCAGTATCATGGAAGCTAAGAAATAAGAGATAATAAGGGGGTAAGAAGTCAAGAAATAGAATGACCAAGAATATGCCATTAGATTCTGCAATTAGGGAGTCATTAGAGAGCTTGAAAAAAACACATGCACCATGAGTAGAATGATGGAAACCAGATTGTGAGAGATTGGGCAGGAAGTAGTTGTAGTAGTAGTAGTAGTGGTAGTGGTAGTAGTAGTAGTAGTAGTAGTAGTAGTAGTAGTAGTAGTGGTAGTGGTAGTAGTAGTAGTAGTAGTAGTAGTAGTAATCATAATAATAATAACAACAAAAATAATAACCACCAGCATTTATGTAGTGCTTTAAGGTTTGGGAAGCACTTTATAAATATTATCTCATTGAATCCTCACAAAAACCTTGAGAAGTAGATGTTATTATTAGCCCCATTTTTCAGTCAAGGAAACTGAGGCAGATACATTTGTCTAGGGTCACACAGATAATGGGTATCTGAGGCAACATTCAAATTCAGGTCTTCCTGAATTCACCAAGTCACTTTATTTTAGAGCCTAAATGGACTGATCCCCAGAATAGGTACTAGAAATGTCCCTTTCCTGTCTCCTGATGAATAACCTGAGGCTCAGACAAGTAGGTAAATTGCCCAAGTTCACACAGCTAACAAGTATTAAAGTCAAGATTCCAAGTGAGATCCTTTCCCTTCAAATCTAGGACTAGAACCCAGCCTTGAATCCAGGCCTTGAATTGTGGTGGTCCTACCATACTCCAATACATAGCATGTGCTATTCAAAGGAGCCCCATGATGCAACTGTCTCATATGGGAAAGTGAACTTTACTTCAGTAATTGAACTGCCTGGGATGAGGAGAGAATTTCACACTATAATGTAAATTGTTATCACCGGACTCCAGTGTACTCAGATTGTGATCAAAATGTTCTTTGACAATATTTCTCTAAAACTAGCACTGTGTTGAGAATTGGAAAGGTTTTCTTTTCTTTCCAACTTAGAAAAATAACTAGGCCTGGAAACTGGAAACCTTTCAGCAGGTGGCTAATGACCAGATCCAGGGTTTCCAAAGAACATCTCTGGTCATATTACAGCATCCAATTGAACACACAAACATGAAGAACACCATGTCCTATCCCCAAATGAAAAGGGTGATGATTTTGAAGCCACTTTTATGACTCATTTCTACCACTGGTTTTTAACACCCCCCTCCGTCTCTGTCTCTGTCTCTGTCTCTGTCTCTGTCTCTGTCTCTGTCTCTGTCTCTGTCTCTGTCTCTCTCTCTCTCTCTCTCTCTCTCTCTCCTTCTCTCTCTCTCTCTCTCTCTCTCTCTCTCTCTCTCTCTCTCTCTCTCTCCTTCTCTCTCTCTCTCTCTCTCTCTCTCTCTCTCTCTCTCTCTCTCTCTCTCTCTCTCTCTCTCTCCCTCTCTCTCTCTCTGTGTCTCTGACTCTGTCTCTGCCTCTGTCTCTCTCTGTCTCTGTCTCTCTCTGTCTCTCTCTCTCTCTCACTCTCTCTCTCTCTCTCTCTCTCTCTCTCTCTCTCTCTCTCTCTCTCTCTCTCTCTCTCTGTCTCTATCTCTCTCTCTGCCCTCCTTCGGTCACTCTAACAGGCTACGGGTACAGGACATCTCCTCTGTGAGTCAGGTAATCAATCGGCAGATCAGAATCTACAAATTGTAAGCCAGAAACGCACACCACATTATGCATTTCAGAGGGGACATTTTTCATAGCTCCTCACTAGGTAAGTACCATTCCTGCCCAGGTTCAGCAGGGCATTCACACTCACTCGGCCAATTCCTTCCAAGGATAACTGATTATGTGTGATCTTAAAAACCAGAGCTTTGTACTTCCTGAGAGGAAAACAACAATTTGGTCATCTCCAGACTGTTAGTATTGATTTCTCCACTTAATGAGAATTTAGTAATTTAGTCTCCTAGGAAGAAAGCAAAATTCTGGAAATGCCTATCTTGAAGTATCATCAGCCCACTGCTCCCCCATCAGCATTTTCAAAGCAACTCCCTAAAGCACTACCGCCACAAGTAGTGTCTTATCAGTGTAGACATACCAGAGCCCTGCTGAGTTGGTACCAGTGGTAGCCCTTTATCTACAAACAGATAAATGTTGGCACCTGAGACAATCAGTGGCGCCGCTCCCTCTACCTCCCCATGATCAATTGACTCCTTCTGCTTTCAGCCTGTGAAGGAAATGGAGGGCTGGGCCTCAGTGAGCTCCCTGGCTTACAAGCACTTGCTGACCCCACTTAGTGGACCATGAAAAGAGATTTGGCATCAACTTGAGGAGACTTTTTTAGACCATAAGATTAAGATACTGACATCAAATTTACACAAGCCCCATTTTTCTACATTTATAAATAGTCTGTTAGCACAATTTTCCTTGGAAAAAAGTACCACGTCTGAACGCAAAGCAAAAGCGAAATAACCTTACTTCTGTGGCAAACCTCTGCAGGGGGATGACACTTAAAGGGATTACACTGAAGAAGCCCCCACATAGATGTGCTAGAATTAAATGTTTGCTTCCCCTACCCTCTCTACGAGATTCTCTCTCCCCTCTCCTCCTCAAATTATCCTAATCCTGTTTAGGCTCTAAGAAACTTTCTTAGGCAACTGCAAGCCACCTCAATCCCTTTTTCTCCCCTAAACTGGACAGAAATGCACCTTGTTGTCCCCCCTTCATCTGGTCATTAGATCATTTTCACTCACTCAGTGCATTACAATGTACCTCAGACCTTTAATCATCCCTTTGGAAACACAGAAAAGATGTGTTCTACAAATACAGATACTGTGCTAAGCTGAGAGAAAGTCATATAGGCAATCAAGCAGAACCGCATTAACTAACAGAAAAGAGAGTGCCTTTGCAAACATGATGGAAACACAACTCTGGGGGAGTCTTTAAATGACCAATGTTTACTTGGCCCTTTGAAATCAAAGCATTCTCTGAGATAGTTCACACCTATCAGATTGCCTAAAATAACAAAAGGGCAAAATGATAAACGTTGGAGGGCATGTGAAAAAAACAAGATCGCTAATACACTGTTGGTGGAACTGTCAACTGAACCAACCATTTTGAAGAGCTATTTGGAATTGTGTTCAAAGAGTTATGAAACTGTGCATATCTTTAGGCCTAGCAATACCACGGTTACATCTGCTTCCCAAGGAGATCAGGGAAAAAGGAAAAGAACCTATGTGATCTAAAATATTTATAGCAGCTCTGTTTGCAGTTGTAAAGAACTGGAAATTGAGAGAATGCCCATCAATTGGGGAATCCCTGAAAAAGTTGAAGCATATGATTGTGGTGGACTACTGTGCCATAAGAAATGATGAGTAGGTTAATTTTCAAAAACATGGGCCAGGGCATGCTGGGAGCTGAGATGGTAGAGGAAAGGATGCTCTGCTCCTGCAATCATTACACACACATAAAAAGAAAATAAATCACCTCAAAACAAAGGAAAGCTAGAAGAACACGTCTCACTGGGGTAAGAAGAGAGAATAATTCAGGCAATAAAACATCTGCAAGAATTAGCAAAACTTGGACCAGTCCAACACACTGCAACTCCACCAGAGGCAATGAAGCTGTAGAATGAGAACAAGCCCAGTGCCACTCTACACAGGTACAGAAGGAAGAGAAGGCAGAAAACTTACCAACTCTCACATGACAGCAGAGCCCTGAGGCTATAAGAAAGTAGAAAAGGAGCCTGAGAACTGAAAGACCCCATATCATATGACAACAGAGCCTTGAGGCCAAAAGGTAGCTGAAATGCAGGAAACTATGTACTCCCACATGGCAGCAGAACCTCAAGCATGGGACCTGCCCAGACTAAGACTTGGCAGGGGCAGGGAATCAGCAGAGTGGGTATCGGACCAGCCTATGAAACAAGAGGGGGAACTGGTAAAACAGGGTCCTAAATATAGATGGACAAAACAGTGACAAACCCCCCTAGAGCAAGCCAGCAAGGCCACCTCCTCAACAGACACACTGTGAGAAACAAAGGCAGCCAGGTCTACCCCAAGTACCAGAGGAGAATATTCTGCAAGCTTGGTACAGTATGCTCCCTTCCCCAAGAACAGAGAAGAACATTAACAAATAGATAAGATAATTTAGGGGGAAAAAACTAGAAAAATGAGCCAAAGACAAAAAAATCCCTGACCTTGGAAACTTACTTTAGTGAAACTGGAAAGATCAAAATATGAACACAGAAGAAGACAACAATCAAAAAGAAAACATATAAATCCTCAAAGGAAAATGTGAAAAGATGCCAGGCCCCAAAAGAACCTCTGGAAGAACGTGAAGTTAAGAAAAACAAATAATAAGAGAAGTGACAGAAAAACTCAATGGGGTAGGGGAGGGTAGAATTCACTGAAGAAATTAACTCCATAAAAACTGAAATAGTCCAAAAGGAAAGGGAGTCACAAAAATACACTGAAGAAAACTACTTCCTAAGCAACCAAATGGAAATGGATGCAAAAAAGAACACCAATTAAAACAATTCTTTAAAGAGTACGACTAGCCAAATGGAAAAGGAAAAACAAAACTCAAGGAAGAAAATAACTCTTTAAAAATTAATACGGAACAAATAAAAGCTAATGAAACCATAAGAAATCGGGAAAGAATAAGTCAAATTTCTAGGAATATAAAACATTCCCCAATTGGAAAATGGTCTAAGGATATGAACAGGCAGTTCTCAGTGGAAGACATTGAAACTATCCATGGTCATGTGAATAAATGCTCCACATCACTGATTAGAAAAATTCAAATGGAAACAACTCTGATATATCACATCACAGCGATCATATTGGCTAACATGACCAAAAAGGAAAATGATAAATGTTGGAGGAAATATAGGAAAAGTTGGACACTACACTATTGTGTTTTACCAATTATTGTGTACAACCAATCTAGAGAGCAAGAAGAAATCAGGCTTAAAGGACAACAAAACAATGCAAACCCTTTGACACAGCAATACCACTATTTGGTTTGTATCCTAAAGAGATCAGAGATAAGGGGAAAAGACATACCTGCACCAAAATATTCTTTAGCAACTCTTTATGTAGTGTAAAAGAACTGGAAATCAAGGGTTGTCCACCACTTGGGGAATACATGAACAAGTTGTAGCATATAGTTGTTCTGAGATATTATTGCACCACAAAAAATGAACAATATGAGCTCAGAAAAGCCTGGACTTAAATTAACTGATGCAAAGCAAAGGGAGTTGCACCACGAGAACAATGTATGCAGTAAGCAGAAATATTATACAATGACCAACTCTGAAGGACTAAACCATTATCAGCAAAGCAAGACTCCAAGAAAACAACAAGGGATTTGTCATGAAAATGCTAACCACAGGAAAAGGAACTGTTGGAGTCAGATTACAGATTAAAGCATGCCATCTTCCACTGTGTTTCCTTCCTTCATGGGATTTCTATTATATGTCTGATATGTCTTCTATCGTGACATGAGCAATATGGAATGAAAGTATGGGTATAACCTATATCAGACTACCACCGTCTCAGGGAAGGGGGAGGATAGGGAGGGAGAAAATATGAATTGCAAAAAATCAAAAAACAAGTGTCAAAAATGTTTCTACATGTAACTGAAAAAGTGAAAAGAAATGGGGAAAAACATGGAAAGTCCTACATGAAATTATAAAGAGTGAAAGGAGAAGAACTAAGAGAACAGTATATAAGGCAACAGAAATAATGTTTGAAGAATACCTTGAGAATGTCTATCTCCAGAGAAAGAATTGAAAGAAACATGTAAGCCTTTTTCAAATGATGCCCTCTCTAAATGTGGAGATGGAAGGGAAGTAAGGAGGGCCCTGAGAATTTTAATGTAACTTACAAAATAAATTCATTTTTTTAAAAGAAAGAAAAGGAACTAAGGCATAATACCCATACTTTGCAGCCCACAAGTGACACCACCTGATGGACAGGGAGCCTCCAAACCCAAAAGACTAAAATATTAAAAAATACGCTTATGTGATTATGTACCTTTTTTGGCAAAGGATGCAGCAACATATCGGAACACACACCAGGAAAATCAAGCAGGTAATGCCAAGGATGAAGAAGCGAAGAGTCAGCTGAATGTCTGTTGGGCAAAGGACAGAACCTGTTAGTACCTTTGTGACTTGAGAGAGGTAAAGCTGAGCCATCTTTCATCAGATCTTTAGAGAAAACCATCAACTAATCAAGCTATAGGAAGTGACATCCTTGTTCCAAGTGACAATATCCATGCTGGGGGAGTTGTGCAAAGGGGATTTCTAGAATGTGGCTCTAGGCTACCCTGTAAAAATATGCCCCCCTCCAAAGGCAAGCTTATTAAAAAATGAAGCCATTTTTTGTCAACAGATTGTGATCCATCGTAGACATTCCCTCCTGGGGCTACATGTCTGCTTTCTTTTTGGACATATGCTATAGATCCCAGGGCACTCAAGTAGCTAATTCACCTCTGAACAGTTAACTTGCTAAAGTAATGGCCTCTTCAATGTTGACTTCCAAACTAAATGCAATTAAATTAATTGGTGAATCAAATGCTACAGCTGACTAATAAGGATAATATGACTTCCCATTCTTTTTGAAGTCCATTCTAAAATGACTAGGAATTGTCACTCTTAGTACAACTTCCTTCTTTTACAAAGCCTGATATCCTTTACCCATGAAATATCACAACCAGGGATATGGCAAAATTGGGACAACAATACACTGCTAGTGGAGTTGTGAATTGGTCCAACCATTCTGGAGGGCAATTTGGAACTATGCCCAAAGGGCTTTAAAAGACTTCCTGCCCTTTGATCCAGCCATACTACTGCTAAGTTTGAACCCTAAAGAGATAATAATACTTGTTCAAAAATATTTATAGCTGTGCTCTTTGTGGGGCAAAAATTGGAAACTGAGGGGATGCCCTTTGATTGGGGAACAGTTGAACAAATTGTTGTATCTGATGGTGATGGAATACTATTGTGCTCAAAGGAATGATGAACTGGAGGGATTCCATGTGAACTGGAAAGACCTCCAGGAAGTGATGCAGAATGAAAGGAGGCAGAACCAGGAGAACATTATACACAGAGACTGATACATTATGGTACAATCGAACGTATTGGACTTTTCTACTAGCAGCAGTGCAATGACACAGGACAATCCAGAGGAACTTATGAGAAAGAACGCTGTCCACATCCAGAGAAAGAACTGTAGGAGTAGAAATGCAGAAGAAAAACATAGATCAATCACATGGTTCAATGGGGATATGATTGGAGTTTTGATCACTCTATTGCAAATATGAATAACATGGAAATAGCTTTTGAACAATGATACATGTATAACCCAGTGGAACTACTTGTCAGCTCCTGGAGGGGGGTGAGAAGAAGGGTGGGAAAAATCATAAATTGTATAACCATGGAAAAATATTCTAAATAAATTTTTAAAAATTTAATATCAAAACCATACTTATGAATGCATAATAAATACCATGTGATGGTGTTATACTTGTAATACTATAGTTACGACTAAGGTATGATTTCCATTATTAACGCTCCATGTTCAACAAAGAATTGGGACCTGAAGAGTGACTTATGTTCACTTTTCAAAGAAATGATTTCTCATGAGACTTTGTAGCTTTAAATCCTTAAGTACTGGTAACTGGTTATGTGCCTTCACTATCCTCAGGAACTGATGACAGTCAAAGAGGTTTTTGATTGCTATAACTCTGTGAGGTAGAAAAATAGGAATCGTTAAGTTTCAAAGCAACGTTTCTTGACTCATTTTGTCATATCCCATTTCAAGGGGTCCAACAGAGAATAGACATCTAGTACAAGTATAAACTGCTCAAACCAGGAGATTGCATGCATTTCCACTGAGATTCCCTCACAAGACAAAGTATAATCGTAGGCGTCATGTGGATGGGAGTGAGGAGAAGAAGAAAAAGAATGAGAGAGCAAGAGATACCCAGAAACAAAGAGATTTGTGATTTCTTTCCAAATCACAGGCCCTTGTTTTATGAACTCATTGCATTAGAAACATTTCACACACTATTCCTATTGTTACCACTGAATCCACCCAAAATACCGTAGAGATTTGTACTTCACTTGCTTTTGGACCAATCCCCAGTTTGTACAATAAGAAGAGATTAATAAAAATGGAATGTGCCTGGGCCTTGAGGAGAGACTTCGCACAATTCAGACTAGGGGCCCAGAATTTAAACTTTTGTCATGTAAACACAATTTCTGCACTTTTCTCAGCTAGATCCATACCAACCATTTGAGGATAAACTTACTGTCGACTAATGGAGAATAGCATGCCATGTCATGTTTTTTTTCAAGGGAATAGCAGCAGTTGAATCGCAAACACATGGTTTTATTAAGTTCCTCGTCTGCATCACATGCTTCAATCTTCTGTCCATCCTTTGGTCTGCAAGCTTTTGGAAAAAAGACATCCAAGAGGGATTTTTAGCAATAGTCATTAGCCCTTATCTCATTCCTTCACTCCATTTGGATAACTATTACTACCCTACCCGAAAGTCTCCCAGAGCCAAAAAACAAACAGAAAGGAAAGTTCATCTCTCCCACCGAAATAAAATAACAACCAGCCTCGCCAGAGCAAAATGAATGTTGAAATAATAGGCAAACTAAACACTAAAAGCAGGCCATCTCAGGTCATGTTTCTGCTACTAGAAGAGCTTACAGAAGATGCATGAGTTGTCAACAGATTAAGGATAAAATTATCGTCCAGAGACATGCCCTGAATGGTGTGGGCCATATTCACGTGTCTTTAGGAATAGATTAGCTTGCAGACTCTGATTTGGATTCACTGCATCTAAGGAATCAGGCAGCCTGCGAATGCGGCACACCAAAGGGGAACTGAAGGACAAGCATGGAGACCATGGCCTTTCCACACTTGGAAATCAACTTCTGCCCATAGAGAAGGTTTTCTCAAGATTGCCTTGCAGGTCAAGGACTTCAACTGGATCATTTTTAACCCACGAGAGACTGTTTAGTTATGCAACAGCAGAATGACAAAGAAAGTATTAAAAGGGAAGCAGCAGCAGCAGCTGGGGGGAGAATGTTCATTGTTCATTCTAACTCACCACACTGATGCAGCTTTAAGCCTTGAAAAATGTCTTTACATATATTGTCAGTTGTGAAAGGGTGGGAGATAAAAATATTACATGGGTGCAGAGCTTTAAAATATGAGGAGCACCGTACATGTATTAGCTCACACACTTGGTTGATTTAGGGCAGAGAGCCATATTTTAAACCATTTGATCATCGACATTTTTGTAAGATTTGACTCACACCAGATTCGATGCTTCCCTTGACATGGAACAGCTGGATTTTATTATGTTGGGCCAGAGAACCAAATTTGGGGGGTTCGGTTTACAGAGGCTGTTTCTACACACTTTGGAAACAGCGATCTCCTGTGAATAATATACTGTGATCAAAGCTGGTTTTGATAGAGGCAAGGCAGAGCTGGGCATCTTCCAGAGGACGATTCACCTGGACTATGTGATGGTCATGGAATCGGACAGAGACTACTTCTAAGACCCCCGTTCTTACTATCTTTGATACGAGTTTGGTTTGGGTGTATGCCACACACTGCCCTCCACCTAGGTGATATCATGGCCACTTTGTAGACTAGGAAACAGGGACACAGATACGTGACATACGTTACACCAAGGCCACAGGTTGGGGCAGTGTTTAAGTCTGGAATTGAAACACAGCAATTGATGGAATGCTCTGTGAACATACTAATGGCTTCCAATTATTTCTGGCATATCTTTGCATAATTTTAAATAACTTATTTATCTTTGTAATTCATGTGACAGCATGTATGGCGCTTCTCCTTGAAGGGACACCAAATGTGTTCCAATAGGGGAAATGTCTCATTGTGGTTAATAATTCTCATGGGGCAGTTGCAGGTCTGAGAAATACATTAAGTACAGTATTACAGAGAGATGCTGGGAGATGAAATCTGACCTTAAAAAAAAAGATCAGCAAGACAGATGGAAAAAACATCTGGCGTAGTCCATAACATCAGGGCTTCCCAACACCTGGCCAAATGCCACAGAAGGTTCATATTTCGCAAAACCTGGGACTGAATCTCAGGCTCTGCTCCAAAGGTCATTCATTGGGGAATGACTTAAGAGATGCTGCCAGACAGCTACAGAAGGGCATATTTAATTCAATTCAACAATTTAATAAGCATTTTTTAAGCTGTTTGCTATGGGTTAGACACAGGCAGGGACAGAGAGTCCAAATGCTTTGGGATACTTACTCTTTGGGTAGAAGAAGTTAATTCCACCATCTTCTGGTTCTCCTAATATTTTTCTAGATTCTTCAATTAACTTATCATTTTTCGCCAACATAAGTCCAAGTGGCACTGCAAAACCTAAGACACTCCAAAGTTTATTTGACTGAATATATTCAAGAATTATTACTTTCAATGACTTTTTAATGGCAACTCCTTTTCTTTCTGAGGGTACCAGAAGTAAAAGTAAGAAAGATACCAGATTGCCAATGAGTGTTCAATTATACCTTATGCTAGTCAATGAACAGCTACTGTGTAAAACCCAATAGCAGAGTATTATGACAATAAAACCTAGTTCCAAATATGTAGGACAGAGGGAAAAACTCATTATTGCTCTGATAGAAAAACAATTTATGATAATAAAAATTTTTAAATCAAGACCGATCCAACTCATATTTATAGATACATCACTGGAAGGTTTGCAAAGTACACTGTGTGTGTGGTTTTTTTTCTCATCTGGGCCTCAAAACAACACTGTCTCTATTTTACAGAGAAGGAAACTGAGGCCCAGAAAAATTAAGTGACGGGCCCACAGTAAGACAACTAGTAGGTATCAAAGCAGATTAACTGAGGTAAAGTCACAATTATTCACAAAAGACCTTAGTCACTTATCAAAACGATTGAGGAATTGACAACTTAGAGGCAGAAGGATCAGATATTGTTGATCTATGGCCATTATCAGGTCCAACTGGGCCTCTCATTTTTCTGAGAAGGAAACCTAGGCCCAGAGAGGTGGCCTGGCTTAGAGTACCACAGATATGAAGCAATAGAACTGAAATCAGAATCCAAGCCCCTCACTGCCAAATCCAAGGGCTTCTCTACTATTCCATGCTGTTGATCATCTATTAGCTGCAGCAAATCCATATTAAAAGTATTCTTGGATCGCATGGGTTGATGGGGATATGACTGGGGATGTAGACTCTAAATGCTCACCCCAGTGCAATTATCAATAATATGGAAATAGGTCTTGATCAATGACACACGTAAAACCCAGTGGAATTGTGCGTCGGTTATGGGGGAGAGGGGAGGGAAAGAACATGAATCATGTAACCATGGGAAAAACATTCTAAATTAATTAATTAAATAAAATGTCTCAATTTAAAAAGTACTCTTGGCAGAAAGATTTGCCTCCTGCTTCAATGACAAACCCTCCAAGGCCATCCAATTAGAGCCGCCTTCCCTTCCCTCCTCCCCATCAAAAAGTATGTCTCCACATCCTTCTGCCAGTCTCAGAAGAAGTTATGTCCTCTCTCCTTTCCAAGCTTAAGCCCCTCATGCTAGGCTCTCTGTCCTTTGATTTGGTTTTTGAGCTCCTTTAATTTACTTTCTTTCCAAGGTAGAGAAAGTCAAAACTGACAGCCTAATAGTGGGAGAAGGAGCAGAACAACAATAAAAGGCAGACTGACCTTAGAATGAACAAATAAAAGGAATCCAGGGCCACTGAGTGTAGGGGAAACAGTTCTGCATACTCCAAAAGGCCCTGAGACAGTCTGTCTAAGAGGGTATAATCCTCTGGGGAGGGAGAGGGATATAAGGAACAATTTAATAATATTAGCAAACAAATGAATATTATGTTCTGTTTACCCCATTTGAGAAGACAAGAAAGTTACTAATACATTTGGACAATTCCATTATGAAACTATTGTCAGTCCACTGTTTTCCAGTCCAAATCACAGAACATGTTGGCAAAGTATCTGACTGCCTAAGGATAATTCCGGTTCCCATAACCATAGCTCAGGCACTCTCAAGGACTCTGGGGGTGGGCCTGGAAACTGGAGAGGGAGGATCCTGGAGAGGGAGCAGCAAGACACCAAGATGAGGAGGAATTCAGTTTATTTATGATTATAAGTCTTCAGAAGAAGTAAAATATCTTTGGGAGTCACGTATTATGAACCAGTAAGAACTCTGTTATGGGCTTGGGATGGTCCACTGAGCTAGGCCAACACTCTTATTTTCCTGGAAAAGGAAGGAAACTAAGGCCAAGAAAAGAGGCGTGACTAGCTAAGGTCACATGGCTAGGGAGCAGCAAATACTATTTGATCATTTGAAAGCTTCAGGAGTTCACTGGAAATGGCATTCATTCACTAAAATTCTTCAAAACCCACCGTCTTTCCCATTCACACTATATGAAATTCTCATCGCACCAGTGCACGATCAAATCGCACCAGTGCACGATCAAATCACACAAGCTCTACCCAACATTCTTGATGCTTCCCTTTGTTCTCTAAGTGTCTCAAGCAAGGGTGCCAATGTGCCACTTGGGTCAACAACCCATTTGTTGCTTTTCAGTCGCAAGATGAAACTAGTTCATCTTCTTTTTCAGTTATTGCTCTCCCTAAGAATGCTTTTGCCGTCTCTTATTGCAAGCAAGTTGTCACTGGCAGCACGCTGTAGCCCACTTACGTCTTTCTATTGCTTTGTGGATCATTCGTCATTTTCACCGTCTTCTGGCTTTGGAGACCATAAAATACCGTGAGGAGATGATTGCCAATTTTAGCAGCACTCATTTGGGGATCGCTGAAAACAATACCCAGCCACTCGCCCCTTCGCACTTCATTACAAGCCCAGATCATTATTTACATGCAGCAAATATCTGACCAAAATACACAGACTGTGGGGCTAGTCCACAAGTAGTGCTGCTTGTCCATCCCATGGGATGATGGACACCCCATTGAACAGTGGCCCTTTCAAGGCCTTCTGGAGTATGTACAAGTGCTTCCCCCTACACACAGTGGGTCCAGATTCCTGCTTTGTAGATTCAAAGGCCAGTCTACCTTCTACTGTTGTTCTGGTCCCTCCAGCACAAATGACTATTCCCTGGTCTCCTTCACATTGCTAAGGAGGATTTATAGGGTTTTGGTCCCTAATGCCATTAGTACAGTATTATTTGCCAATAGAAGCATCTGGAGTACTTCACTATAATAGGAAATCCTTTATTTGAGAAGGGAGACATCTTCCATGACCCTGGAAATACCCTGGGGAAACAGTTCTCCCTGTCTAGTAGCCATGGAAGCAGCAGCAGCTCACATTCATAATGATAGAACTTAAGTACTTAAGATAGTACTTAAAGGTTGCAGAGCATTTAGCATATGTTATCTCCCTTTTAGAACCCTATGAAGTCAGTGCTATCTTTGTTCCCATTTTACAGATTATAGGAGCACAGATTTTAAAGCTCAAAGGGACCTTGGAAGGGTCCAACTCCCTTCACTTTTCTATAGATGAAGGACTGAGGCTCAGAGATACCTGTCACATAGCTAGCATGTGACCGGGGTAGGACAGGAACCCAGATCTTCCTGCCTCCAAATCCAGAATTCTTTCTATTTCAAGGAATTTCAGGTCATATTGTCTAGCCCCCTCATGGTCACAGATAGTAGGTGAAAGAAGTCAAAGTGAAATCTACATGACTATGATCTAGATCAAGCTTCACCCTGTGGACACTAAGCCTCCTACACTCTGATGGCGCCATGATCTTGTTGGGTGTGAGCACATCCTTTGTCAGTGCAGCTTATTTGACCCACGTAATTATTACCTAATTCCTTCATTCAATAATCATTTATGAAGTGCCTCCCTTATTCAAGGACTTGTTCTAGAAATACAGAAACAAAGACAAAACAGTCCTTGTCCCTTCAAGAAGGAGCAGTTGGATATAGATAGCTAGGTTTAAAGGGGGAGACAGTTGGTCATAGTTTAGATGAAGAAATCAGTCAATAAGCATTTTAAGTGCTCACCACGTACGTGCCAGGCACTGTGCTAAGTTCTGAGTGCATAAAGAAAAGCCAAAGCCAGGCCCTGTCGTCCTCTAGGAGCTCACAATTGAATGGAAGACACAACATGCAAATAACTATGTACAAATAAGCTATACACAAGATAAATTGAAAATAATCAACAGAGGGAAGAGACTAGAATTAAGAGGGATTGGGAAAGGCTTCCTATGGAAGATGAGATTTTAGCAGAATCTTTGTGTGTGTGTGTGTGTGTGTGTGTGTGTGTGTGTGTGTGTGTGTTTTATTTTTTATTTTTTCCAATTGAATTAATTTATTTAGAGAATTTAGAACATTATTCCTTGGTTACAATAATCATATTATTTCGCTCCCTCCTCTCCACCAACCCTTCCCACAGCCGACATGCAATTTCATTGGGTATTACTTGTGTCCTTGATCAGAATCTTGAAGGAAGCCAGGAAAAATAAGTGGTAAAGATGAGAAGGGAGAAGGGAGGAGGGAGAATATTCTAGGCATGGGTAAAGCCAGGGAAAATGTTTGGAACTAAGGGATTGTTTTGTTAAAGGAACAGCAAGGAGACTAGTGTTACTGGGTCAAAGAGTACTTGGGGGTCATAGGGAGGCGGAGTAGATATAACATGTAAGAACACTGGAAAGGGGGCACAGCTAGTCTGAGAGCCAGGTCTAGAGACAGAAAGTCCCGAGTTCAAATCTATGCTCAGATACTTCCTAGTTGCATGACCCCAGGCAAGCCACTTAATCCCATTGCCTAGTCCTTTCTGTTCTTTCTTGGAACCAATACACAGTATTGATTCTAAGATGGAAGGTCAGGGTTTAAAAAAAGAAGAAGACTGGAAAGGTCAGGGGAGAGAGTTAGGTTATAAAGGACTTTGAATAAAAAAAGGATTATAGATTTCATCTTGGTGATGATAGGGAGCTACTGAAGTTTAGTGAGGGGGTTGAGGGTAGACCAGCAATTTAGGACAATCACACTGGCAGCTGAATAGAAGATGGTCTAGAGTGGTTTTTCTAGGTGTTTTTAATTGCATGCTAAATTTGTTGATCTTTTCTTTTTCACTTGATGTGTATAGTGATACAAATTTTCCTCCAAGTACTGCTTTGGGTGCATCCCACAAATGTTCCTGCTCTGCCTAGTTTCAAATCCATAGAACAGGATGTTCCTGTGCCAGGTACCCCATGATGTCCTACCATCCCTCTTCGCTGACTCCTTTTGGGAGCTGTCTTCCCACATTAGACTCTAAGTTCCTTGAGGGCATGGACTATATTTTATTTAATTGTAACCACAGTACAGTGCCTTAGTGCATAGATGTTCAGCATTTATATTAATTTATTATCTAAAACATCTTCAACAAACTATAATTTCCCTGATCATTTCTTTTAATTGGGTCTATTTCTGGTTTTGCTTTGTCTGAAATCATCATTGACACCCCTGCCTTTACACCAAGTGACATGTAGTAGATTCCCCTGATTTTAATTGTGTGTATATTTCTACTTCAAGGGTGTTTCTTATAAACAGCATATGCTTGGGTTCTGGTTTCTAATCTGTTCTGCTATCTTCTTCTGTCATATGGGTAATTTCATCCCATTCGTATTTCTAATTATGACTGCTCAATCTGTATTTCCCTCCATCTATTCTCTCATACTTATCCTTCTCTTTTTTATCTTATCCCCTCCTTGCTTTTAACTACTGTTATCCTTCGTATATTCCTCCCCACTCTCTTAACTCTTCTCCCTCCTACTTCCCTGGGTAACCTGAATTTCTACACACCAACTGGGTGTGTATGTATGTTTCCATCCTTGAAATAGTTCAGATAAAAATGAGTATCCAGTGTTGCCTGCTCCCCCCATCCCAGCATTCCTTCCACTGTAAAAACTTCTTTCTAGGCCTCATTTACATGAGATAGTTTCCCATTCCTCCTCTCCCTTCCTTCTTCATCCTCTATTCTGCTGAGATCATCCCCAATATAACTGAATCACACCCATGCCTTTGGTCTAAGTTCCCTCTAACAGTCCTAGGGATAATAAAACTCTTAGGGGCTATCAGTATCCTCTTCTTTTGAAAGGTAAACAGTTATATTTTCCCAACGCATCTCAGCAGCAAGAATTAGAAAGAGAAATTCCATTTAAAATCACCCTAGACAATATAAAATACTTGGGAATCTATCTGCCAAGACAAACACAGGAACTATATGAGCACAACTATAAAACACTTTCCTCACAATTAAAACTACATCTAAACAATTGGAAAAACATTAATTGCTCATGGGTAGGATGAGCTAACATAATAAAAATTACAATTCTACCCAAATTAATTTACTTATTTAGTGCCATACCCATCAAACTACAAAAAAACTTTTTTTTACTGAATTAGAAAAAAAATAACAAAGTTCATTTGGAAGAACAAAAGATCAAGGACATCCAAGGAAATAATGAAAAAAATGTAAAGGAAAGTGGCCTTGCAGTACCAGATCTCAAATTATACTATAATGCAGTGGTCATCAAAACAATATGGTACTGCCTAAGACACAGAGAGGAGGACCAGTGGAATAGACTTGGGGTAAATGACCTCAGCAAGACAGTCTATGATAAACCCAAAGATCCCAGTTTGGGTACAAAAATCCACTATTTGATAAAAACTGCTGGGAAAATTGGAAGACAGTATGGGAGAGACTGGATTTGGATCAACATCTCACATCCTACACCAAGATAAACTCAGAAGGGGTGAATGACTTGAATATAAAGAAGGAAACTATAAATAAATTAGGTGAACACAGAATAGTACATTTGTCAGAACTTTGGGAAAGGAAAGATTTTAAGACCAAGCAATGCTTAGAAAAAATTACAAAATGTAAAATGAAAAATTTTATTACATTAAATTAAAAAGAGTTTGTACAAACAAAACCAATGCAACCAAAATTAGAAGGGAAATAACAAGCTGGGAAACAATCTTCATAACAAAAACCTGTTACAAAGCTCTAATTACTCAAATTTATAAGGAGCTAAATCAATTGTACAAAAAAATCAGCCATTCTCCAAATGATAAATGGGCAAGGGACATGAATAGACAATTTACAGATAAAGAAATCAAAACTATTAATAAGCACATGAAAAAGTGCTCTACATCTCTTATAATCAGAGAGATGCACATCAAAACAACTCTGAGGTATCACCTCACACCTAGCAGATTGACTAACATGACAGTTATGGAAAGTAATGAATGCTGGAGGGGATGTGGCAAAATAGGGACATTAATTCATTGCTGGTGGAGCTGTGAATCAATCCAACCATTCTGGAGGGCAATTTGGAACTATGCCCAAAGGGTGATAAAAGACTGTCTGCCCTTTGATCCAGCCATAGCACTGCTGGGTTTGTACTCCAAAGAGATAATAAGGAAAAAGACTTGTACAAGAATATTCATAGCTGCGCTCTTTGTGGTGGCAAAAAATTAGAAAATGAGGGGATGCCCTTCAATTGGGGAATGGCTGAACAAACTGTGGTATATGTTGGTGATGGAATACGATTGCGCTTAAAGGAATAATAAAGTGGAGGAATTCCATGGGAACTGGAAGGACTTCCAAGAAAGGATGCCGAGTGAGAGGAGCAGAACCAGGAGAACATTGTACACAGAGACTGATAGACTGTGGTACAATCGAACATAATGGACTTCTCCATTAGTGGTAATGCAGTGTTCCTGAATAACTTGGAGGGATCTATGAGAAAGAACACTATCCACATCCAGAGGAAACACTGTGGGAGTAGAAACACCGAAGAAAAACAACTGCTTGATCACATGGATCGAGGGGATATGGTTGGGGATGGAGACTCTAAATGAACATCCTAGTGCAAACATCAACAACATGGAAATAGGTTCTGATCAAGGACACAAGTAATACCCAGTGGAATTGAGCATCGGCTATGGGAACAGGTTGGGAGAAGGGAGGGAGGGAAAGAATATGATTCTTGTAGCCAAGGAAAATGGTCTAAATTGACCAATTAAATAAAATTATAAAAAAAGAAAGGTAAATAGCTTAACCTTGTTTAGTCCCTTCTGATTCTTAGTGATATTTACCTTTTTATGCTTCTCTTTAGTCTTGTGTTTGAATGAAACATTTTCTATTCAGCTTTGGCCTTTTCATCAGGAATGTTTGAAAGTGGTCTATTTTGTTAAAGATCCATTTTTACCCCTGAAGGATTTTTGTTTCATTGAATATATTACTCTTGGTTTTCATCCTAGATCCTTTGAATTCAGGAATATCATATTCTAAACCCTCTACTTCTTTCCAGTGGCAGCTACTAAATCTTTTGTGATCCTGACTGTGACTCTATAATATATGAATTTTTTCTTTCTGCCTGCTTACAGTATTTTCTCAAGAGCTCCTGGGAGCTCTGAATTTTGGCTATAATATTCCTCAGCATTTTTATTTGGGGATTTCTTTCTTGGAAGTAACCAGTAGATCCTTTCCATTTCTGCTTTTACCTCTGCTTCTGCCCTGAAATTATAACCTGAACAGAGTGATAGATGGCAGAGCTGCCAAGTAGAACCCACTCCTACTTCCAGTGCTAGTACAGGGGTCTCCTGGGATTTTGTTCTGACTGGTGCCACCACTGCCACAACTCACTGCCATTTCTGCCTGTTGTGATACCACTGCTGCTACTGCTTGTTCCTGGCCAGCCTTAATCTAAGTGTCAACAGACACTTTCTTTCTTCTTCCTAAGCTGCCCTAGCCTGGAAAAATGGCTGACAGTAACGTTTTCTTGCTTTTCTCAAATAGAATTGAGTCTCACACTCTTTCTAGGCAATTGTAGGGGAAGATGAGAAGTAGCTAAGACAAAACTACTAGCTCTCACTCTGCCATCTTGGCTCTGTCCCAAGGAAAGTTCAGAATGGGGAAACACTTGTGGAGGGCTGACTAACCAACAAATGAGAAGGTTATTCCAACAATCAAATACATGGTGATCAAGGTCTGTACCATGGTGGTGGCAGTAATGGAAGAGAGAAGAGGGCATTTTTGAGAGATATTTCAAAGGCAAAATTGATAGACCTTGACAAGAGATTGGATATGGGAGCTGGGGATGGTATCTGGGTTGCAAAGCATACTTATTTGAAAAAAATTCATGGACTAGAGGGGAAACTGCAGAAATTGTATGTATAGTATGATGTATGTACAAATTCTATCTATTAGACAAATAAGTACAATACAAAGTAGGGCATGATAGAGATGTAAAGAAAAGATCCAGACAAAGAATATAGGGAACCCAACACTTCCCAGCTGTGTGACCCTGGGAAAGTCACTTCATCCCCATGGCCTAGCTCTTACCACTCTTCTGCCTTGGAACCAATACACAGTAATGATTCCAAGATGGAAGGTGAGGGTTTAAAAAAAAGAATATAGGGAACCCGTATGAATATTCAGAAGAGAGGAAGGAAATAAGCATTTATTAAGCACCGTGCTAAGAGCTTTCACCACTGGCATTAAACAGCTTATGGAGTAGCAGAGAAGGCAGGGAGACGGTAAGCCAGGTTTAAGACGTGGTCATGTGTGAATGGTGATGGGCTAAGTAGACATGAGATTCAAAAGGACAGTGTATCCTAGTTGAATATATCAACCACAGGAACTGCACTCAGAAAGGAAGAAAGTGAGGCCATAGTCAGAGAGAGGGACTGACAGAAAAGGGAGGAATTCCTATGGTTGGAGTTGATGGAGGGTCTCTTAAATGTTGGGTACCACAGAGCCCTGTGGCTGTCGGAACCCCTTCTCGGGGAGACAAAGGAAATCAATTATATGGAAGTAGTTGCCAAAGTATTTTCTTAAACCAAGTTCACGATCAGGGGAATATGTATTAGATGATAATAGATGTACAACCTATACCATGTTACCTGCCTTCTTTGGGAGGAGAGAGGAGTGGGATGGAGGGAGAGAACATGGATGGCAAAATGTCAGAAAAAGAATATTAAAAACGGTAATGTAATTCATTGACATGCAATCTGGACAAAATGTGCATGCTATTAAGGAAAAACAAAGTTCGTGGAGCCCGTAAGAAGCCTGGTTTCGGAAGAGTAAGACAAAGGGAAAAATGGAAGGTTAGAAGACCTGGATCAGAGAGAGGGATTTCAGAATTCAGGATCACAGAGGCAACACTGTGAGGAGTAATGTATTTTAGTGGCATCCAACTCACATAGAACTTCTAGGCTACAAAGTTTACTCTTACTTTCCCTTTTGGAATCAATACTGTATGTACTGGTTCCAAGGCAGAGGAAGAGTGGTCAGGGCTGGGCAATGGGGGTTAAGTGACTTGCATAGGGTCACACAGCTAGGAAGTGTCTGAGGTCACATTTGTACCCAGAACCTCCCATCTCTGGGCCTGGTTGTCAATCTACTGAGCCACCCAGCTGCCCCCTACAAAGTAACTGAAAACTATAAATTAGCATTATCAATGTTGTATTGTATTTTTATTTATTTTATTAAACATTTCCCCATGACATTTTAATCTGGTCTCATCAGCTTCAGACTTGAGTCTTTATCTCTGATCTAAGATAGGGACATCCCTGCAGGTAGATGAAACAGCAAAAAGCACCAATAAAGTAAACCTCAAAGCAGGAGGGACTACTCAAGCCCCTATCTATTCAAGGGGCAAGGCTGCTAAGAGAGAAGAGTGAGAAAATCAGTGGGCAAGCACTCAAGGGAGGCCGAGATGAATAACTACTCAATTTAGATAGTACTTTAAGGTTTTCCAAAAGTTTTACATGTGTTATCTCAATTGATTCCCACAGCCTTGTGAGACAGGTAGCAAAGAGGATGGAGGGCTGAACTGGAAGTCAGGAAGATCCAAGTTCAAGTCCTGTCTCAGACACTTACTAGCTATGTGAACCTGTGCAGGTCACATAAACTTCTATAAGCCTCAGTTTTCTCATCTAAAAAAAATGGAGCTAATAATAGAAATGACTACTGGGTTATTGTGAGGATCCAATGAAATTCTATGTGAAAAGGGCTTGGCAAACCCTAAAAGTGCTATATAATACTAGTTATTATTACTATTCCCATTTCACAGAAAACTAAGTCTTGGGCTAATCAGGTGAGTATCCAAATCAGAATTCGAACTCAGATCTTCCTGACTTCTAAATCTGGTATTCTATGTGTCTGGCACATAATAACTACTTCATTAAGCACTCTTTCTCTTTTACCACAAAGCTTCTAAGGTGTGCTCAGCAGAAAGCCAAGTTTCCAAGGGTTTGCCATTTTTGTTTAAAGGACTGTGACAATGACCACAACAAAGCAATGAAAAAGTAACACTAGACAGTAAGGAACTCTGATCGGCATAAGGAAATAGAATCCGTGGAGCAGTGGTGCAAAAGGAGGCATAAATTGTCAGGCATCGCCAATGAGCTGGTGGGTTTTGCTTAACTGTATTTTGTCATAACAGCGACTCCTACTGGAAGAGTGGTATTGGGAGAGGCCAGCATTAGTTGGGAAAGCAGTAATAAAAGGCTTCAAAGTATAAGACAGAAGTGCTCATGGGTAGAGGACCATTCAGTTAAAAAAGAACAAGTTTGAATTTCCAGAGGCCACAATGGAGGGTAGAGTAGAAGATAAAGCACGGCACAGGGGAAAGAACATATCCAGCTAGATAAGGATAAAAATTTGGGGAGGGCCCAGGAAAAAGGAATTTTCTTAGCAGTGACTGAATTAGTTCAATAATATATTTATTAAGTTGCCTATTTCTTTCTTTTTTTGGCAAACCCTTAATTTCTGCCTTAGAATCAACACTGTGTATTGGTTCTAAGACATTACAATCAATATCGGTTCTAAGACATTAGAATCAACACTGTGTATTGGTTCTAAGACATTACATTACAATCAATATCGGTTCTAAGACATTCCTAAGACATTAGTATCAATATCGGTTCTAAGACATTAGAATCAACACTGTGTATTGGTTCTAAGACATCAGTATCAACATTGGTTCTAAGACATTAGAATCAACACTGTGTATTGGTTCTAAGACATTAGTATCAACATCAGTTCTAAGACATTAGAATCAACACTGTGTATTGGTTCTAAGACATCAGTATCAACATTGGTTCTAAGACATTAGAATCAACACTGTGTATTGGTTCTAAGACATTAGTATCAACATCGGTTCTAAGACATTAGAATCAACACTGTGTATTGGTTCTAAGACATTAGTATCAATATCGGTTCTAAGACATTAGAATCAACACTGTGTATTGGTTCTAAGACATTAGTATCAATATCGGTTCTAAGACATTAGAATCAACACTGTGTATTGGTTCTAAGACATTAGTATCAATATTGGTTCTAAGATATTAGAATCAACACTGTGTATTGGTTCTAAGACATTAGTATCAATATCGGTTCTAAGACATTAGAATCAACATTGGTTCTAAGACATTAGAATCAACACTGTGTATTGGTTCTAAGACATTAGTATCAACATTGGTTCTAAGACATTAGAATCAACACTGTGTATTGGTTCTAAGAAATTAGTATCAATATTGGTTCTAAGACATTACAATCAACATTGGTTCTAAGACATTAGAATCAACACTGTGTATTGGTTCTAAGACATTAGTATCAACATTGGTTCTAAGACATTAGAATCAACACTGTGTATTGGTTCTAAGACATTACAATCAACATTGGTTCTAAGACATTAGAATCAACACTGTGTATTGGTTCTAAGACATCAGTATCAACATTGGTTCTAAGACATTAGAATCAACACTGTGTATTGGTTCTAAGACATTAGTATCAACATCGGTTCTAAGACATTAGAATCAACACTGTGTATTGGTTCTAAGACATTAGTATCAATATCGGTTCTAAGACATTAGAATCAACACTGTGTATTGGTTCTAAGACATTAGTATCAATATTGGTTCTAAGATATTAGAATCAACACTGTGTATTGGTTCTAAGACATTAGTATCAATATCGGTTCTAAGACATTAGAATCAACATTGGTTCTAAGACATTAGAATCAACACTGTGTATTGGTTCTAAGACATTAGTATCAACATTGGTTCTAAGACATTAGAATCAACACTGTGTATTGGTTCTAAGAAATTAGTATCAATATTGGTTCTAAGACATTACAATCAACATTGGTTCTAAGACATTAGAATCAACACTGTGTATTGGTTCTAAGACATTAGTATCAACATTGGTTATAAGACATTAGAATCAACACTGTGTATTGGTTCTAAGAAATTAGTATCAATATTGGTTCTAAGACATTACAATCAACATTGGTTCTAAGACATTAGAATCAACACTGTGTATTGGTTCTAAGACATTAGTATCAACATTGGTTCTAAGACATTAGAATCAACACTGTGTATTGGTTCTAAGAAATTAGTATCAATATTGGTTCTAAGACATTACAATCAACATTGGTTCTAAGACATTAGAATCAACACTGTGTATTGGTTCTAAGACATTAGTATCAATATCGGTTCTAAGACATTAGAATCAACACTGTGTATTGGTTCTAAGACATTAGTATCAATATTGGTTCTAAGACATTAGAATCAACACTGTGTATTGGTTCTAAGACATTAGTATCAACATCGGTTCTAAGACATTAGAATCAACACTGTGTATTGGTTCTAAGACATTAGTATCAATATTGGTTCTAAGATATTAGAATCAACACTGTGTATTGGTTCTAAGACATTAGTATCAATATTGGTTCTAAGACATTACAATCAACATTGGTTCTAAGACATTAGAATCAACACTGTGTATTGGTTCTAAGACATTAGTATCAACATCGGTTCTAAGACATTAGAATCAACACTGTGTATTGGTTCTAAGAAATTAGTACCAATATTGGTTCTAAGACATTACAATCAACATTGGTTCTAAGACATTAGAATCAACACTGTGTATTGGTTCTAAGACATTAGTATCAACATTGGTTCTAAGACATTAGAATCAACACTGTGTATTGGTTCTAAGAAATTAGTATCAATATTGGTTCTAAGACATTACAATCAACATTGGTTCTAAGACATTAGAATCAACACTGTGTATTGGTTCTAAGACATTAGTATCAACATTGGTTCTAAGACATTAGAATCAACACTGTGTATTGGTTCTAAGAAATTAGTATCAATATTGGTTCTAAGACATTACAATCAACATTGGTTCTAAGACATTAGAATCAATACTGTGTATTGGTTCTAAGACATTAGAATCAACATTGGTTCTAAGACATTAGAATCAACACTGTGTATTGGTTCTAAGACATTAGTATCAATATTGGTTCTAAGATATTAGAATCAACACTGTGTATTGGTTCTAAGACATTAGTATCAATATTGGTTCTAAGACATTACAATCAACATTGGTTCTAAGACATTAGAATCAATACTGTGTATTGGTTCTAAGACATTAGAATCAACATTGGTTCTAAGACATTAGAATCAACACTGTGTATTGGTTCTAAGACATTAGTATCAATATTGGTTCTAAGATATTAGAATCAACACTGTGTATTGGTTCTAAGACATTAGTATCAATATTGGTTCTAAGACATTACAATCAACATTGGTTCTAAGACATTAGAATGAACACTGTGTATTGGTTCTAAGACATTAGTATCAACATTGGTTCTAAGACATTACAATCAACACTGTGTATTGGTTCTAAGAAATTAGTATCAATATTGGTTCTAAGACATTACAATCAACATTGGTTCTAAGACATTAGAATCAACACTGTGTATTGCTTCTAAGACATTAGTATCAACATTGGTTCTAAGACATTAGAATCAACACTGTGTATTGGTTCTAAGAAATTAGTATCAATATTGGTTCTAAGACATTACAATCAACATTGGTTCTAAGACATTAGAATCAATACTGTGTATTGGTTCTAAGACATTAGAATCAACATTGGTTCTAAGACATTAGAATCAATACTGTGTATTGGTTCTAAGACATTAGTATCAATATTGGTTCTAAGATATTAGAATCAACACTGTGTATTGGTTCTAAGACAGAAGAGTAGTAAGGGCTGGGCAATGGGGGTTAAGGGACTTGACCAGGGTCGCACAGCCAGGAAGTTTCTGAGGCCATATTTGAACCCAGGGCCTCCCATCTATAGGCCTGACTCTCAATCCATTGAGCTGCCCAGCTGCCCCCAAGTTGCCTATTTCTTTTTTTTTTTTGCTCAAAAAAGTCTGTTTATGACAAACTGACATATACAATAAATATGAATTTTACTACAGTAACAGATTGAAATTATATAGTTCTTTGAAAGCTCCTTCCAAGTTCAGTTTTCACCCCCGCTTGAGTACACGGGAAATAAACCCATGGAACTGTCCGGCACCAAGCAGCTCTCAGGGACCTGGTCTGTCTGCACTGCGTGAGCCATCCATCCAATCACCATTACAAGGTTTATTTATGTGAAGCAGATATAGTAGCAATAAATGGATTTATTCAGTAGCTCTTCAGATTTAGATGCAGACAAAAAGCATTTGGGTGGAGGCTGCTTTGAGACCAAGTCCCCAGATTTCTCTTCCTTGCTAAGAATGCGGCCAAGTATCAGAATTTTCGACAAAAGTCATGGTTGGAGCACCATTGGTTAAAAAGTCCTTCATTTCAAGTATACAATTGGGGTCCAGAACTGCAAGAACTGAGAATTCTGCCCCGGGTCTGCACAGAAGCCACTGGGTTCTGGATCCCAAGACCATTTTCTGAGGCTATATTCCCAAGCTTTGTACATCTGCCTGATCGGCTTGGGCACAAGGCATAATTTGATGTCATGCAAGTCAATTCTAGCCAGCACTTCAGTGTCCTGCTAGAAAAAGACTGCCAGAGGCCGGGCTTTAATGCTATGGTATCGGCTACTTGTCTCTGAGAGTAAACGGCATACTCTCACCTCCTCCAAATGGACGATACTTTTGAAAGATGCTCTTTTCCTGAGGCAGCCACTTGAAAGTTGCAATGTAGCAAGAGTGTAATGCTAGGCCAACTTGCCTATGTCTTGAGAATTAGCTAGACATTAGTGACAACAAGGCCAAAAAGTCTGAATTAGAGGAGCAGAAGATAGGATTTTGCTGACTAGCAGACATGTACACTTAGATTAGAGCAGAGGGAAGGTCCACCATCATGGTGCCTAGAAAGGTCCTATGGTGAAATAAGGCAATGCCATAGGGCCGAGGCTAAAACAGCCATCTTACTCTTCCATCCTTTCGGTGCTGAGGTCAGACAAGGTAGCTGGTAACAGTGTCTACAGGGGCCAACCTAAGAAGCAGGCCCAGGGAGCACATAGCAAGAGCAGTCTCTTTAATCTCCTGTCCCTCATGACAATTGGCTCAAGGCAATTGGTGGTAACAGACGTAGTCCCAGGAGAGGAGACATTTCCTCTCTTGGGCACTTGCCTGAGTCTATATGATGACAGAGGACAGAACAGGAGTCATTATGCAGCTGTAAGAAGGCCTTTCATTTCAATGAGTGAAGTGGATTGCTTATGTACATACTCAAAGGTCTTGAGTATACTTATGTACATACTCTAAGATCTTGGGATCTTAGAATCATAAGACTGGGGATTTAAGTCAGGAAGTGACCTTAGATGTTTTCTAGCCCAATACCTTCATTGCAGCCCAAAGGGGTTAAGTTTCTTGCCTAAGGTGACATAGGTCTGGAATTCACACCCAAGGCCTCAGATAGCAAATGCACTGCTTTTATGGTTGTTACCTAAGGCTTCTCTTCTCCAAGATGCTAATGAACTTCCTGTTATAATAATATATAAAATATAATATAACTTCCTCGTACAACTTCCTGTTGGAATGAACTTCCAACCAGGGATGAATTTTTTTTACTTATTTAATTAATTTAGACTATTTTCCCATGGTTACATGATTCATGTTCTTTCCCTCCCCTCCCCTCCCCTCCTCCCCCCCTCCCGTAGCCAACGAGCAATTCCACTGAGTTTTACGTATGTCATTGATCAAGACCCATTTCCATATTATTGATATTTGCACTAGATCTTTAGAGTCTGCACAGGGGTAAAATTCTTAAGCTGGACTTGAAGCTATTAGGAATATTACCACAGCCCCTTTCTAGTTATATGACCCTTCACAAGTCACTTTACCTCTCTCACCTTCAGTTTCCTCCTCAGTAAAACAGGGATCATAACAGCAACTACCTCCCAGGGTTGTTTTCAAAATGAGATAATATGTAAAATGCTTTCCAAATCTTAAAACACTCTGTAACTGTCAGCTATTATTAGCTATCCCTATGCAAATGGAAGAGCCTGTTTTAACTTGGTGAAATCTTTTTGAGACAACTTGACAATCAATTCCCAAGGACCAACTGTGTTGGCTTTAGCACGCCTCCCTCTATATGTATTCAATCAGGTCCAGGCTCTTCTCCTAGCATCACCGTGAAGACATACAGATCACATATAACCCCCATTGAACAATGAGGAAGAGTTCAAATTTGGTAGTCCATTGACATCTACATTAGTGCTGTTCAAATCAAATAGAAACGGAGGGCCACTAAACCCAATACACAAGGATCCCTGCAGATGCCACACTGGCTTAAAAACCTACAAATTAATATTAGCTCACTTATATTGGGTGTATGTATACATATACATTTCTACATATACCTATAATCTACATAAATACACATATATGCATATATGATATGCCTAGGTTTGACATATACATATACGTGTATATATACATATATTTTATATACATAGATTTAGATATACATATACTTATATATTCACATATACATATATCTGTATAGATATATATTTTATATACACATATTTAAATATATTTATATATACACATATACTTATGTATATACATATATCTGTATAGATATATATATTTATATATACATATTTAAATATTTATACCTAGTTATATACACATATATTTTATAGACATGTTTAAATATATATTTCTATATACGTATACTTATATCTACACATATATATGTGTAGATATATATTTTGATAATATCTACACATTTTATACATTTAAATATATACATATATTTATATACATGTGTTCAAATATATATTTATATATGTATGTTTATATATACAGATATACATATTATAGATATACATTTTATATACATATATTTATATACATGTATTTAAATATATTTAATATATGTATATATTTAAGATACATATTTAAATACTTATATATACATATACTTGTGTATATACACACATATTTTATTTATACCTATTATATATACATAAACTTCGATATATGTATATATTTAGACACATATTTTAAAATATACATATATACTTCTGCATATATTATATATGCATATACTTATGTATACACATTTTACATATTATATGCATATATTTATATGTGTGTGTTTTGTGCATATTGTATGTATACATTAATATATATGAATATACATGTTTTATATATGCACTTATATGTGCATATTTGAATATACATTTATATGCCTGTCTATTATAAAAATCTAATTATATAAATATCTAGTTATTGTATATTTCTCAATTACAATTTAGTTTGGCCCACAACAGGTACAGGTATGGCATCTGTGATCTAGATCCTTTTAGAAAGATAAAGTTCTGTTCTATCACATTTCTAGTTGTTGTCCTTCTAGCTTCATCTACAAAGAAATGAAAATGAATGAAATTAAATGAATATAACTTAAATAAACATTTTTATTTATTTAACAATATTAATAATAGCATTGCTATTTATGACATTAATGCCAATACTATTATTAATGAATTTAAACGCCTTCAAGTTTGCCCTTCCACTGTACTTTAGTGCCTTGTGAAATGATAACTTGTCATTTTCTAATATCCTCCTTGATAGGGTCCTCAAATAACTTGCACTCTAAAGTGCCCTGGCTTTGGCTGACATGTTGCTCTCCTTGACAAGCACTTTCTGGCTGAGAGAGGCTCAGTTCTCAGCGATATCTCATCATGGTGATCTCTTGAAGGCTATGCGAACAAAAGAGGAGATTCAGCAGGTCCTACCAAGCTGGAATGACTTTAAATAATAATAGCTAGTTCTTATGTAGTGTTTTAAGGTTTGCAAAGGGCCTTACCTATACATATTACCTTATTTCATCCAGTCAAATAAAATCTCGGAAACAAACTGAGTCTACTTTCCAAAGGCGGCCTAAGAATTGAGAGGCCCATTGCCAACAAACAAGATTGTAATGGGAATTATTCTGCCATGGCAAAATAATAAACACAAATGATTTTTCCCCTCTTTAAAGGTTCTAATGTCAACAATACTCTGAAACCCAAACTCAAATCCCATGATCCCCACTCATATTCCAAAGGACTTTGGGGCAATAGGAGCAAGATTTGCTGTTCTAAAGTTGAGGGTCTCAGTTTCTTTTGGTCGCATTTTTAATCCCTGCTGATTAGTTTCTGGCCAAGCTCAGCCTGGGTTCGTTTGGGGACAGAATGGGCCTTGGGGTGAAGGAGCTTTAGATACTCAGTTGCAGGGGAAGGGAAAGCCAAATGGTGCAAGTCTTGGGGAAGACTTTAGACTATCCTCTTCAGTTACAGAGCTGGAGGAAATCCTTGGGCCAGTGTTGTTCGGGACCGCCCTCAGCCCTCTCTCTACCTCAACCTGCCCAGGGAAGGCTGCCTAAATCGTTTACTTAGCCATTGATCCTAATAGCAGAGTATGAGGCTAGGATTGGGAAGGCCTGGGTTCTGGTCTCCAATCGGAACCACTTCCCCCCTCCCAGACTTCTGCTTTAATTGGACCTTCGAGCTCCAAAGTGTGATGAAAATCTAAGTCAAAGCCTTGGCCATGAGAATCAGAGAAACTACTAAATTGTCTTAAGGTCTCCTCCTAGGGCGAAACTGCAGAGGCTCCAGGGGGCAGACCGAGGGAGAACAATTAGGAACCTGGAATCTGAACCACACTCCCATGGGCCCAAGGGCAAAAAGTCTGACCTCATCTACCGGTTTTGTCAATATCCTAGGGAGACTGGTGAGACGAGGCAGGGGAGGGGGGTACCAGCCCTTTGGCTGCCGGGCCCCGGGGAACTTACCTGGCCTAAGGCTGGTGCAGAGCGTCCAGAAGATACAACAGCCTACAAAATAGGTAAGTAAATGCATCTGGCCAACTTCACGCGGCATAGACTATCCGTGAAGCTCTATAATCCAGATGTGACTCGATGGGTCTGCCCTTCTCCCTAAGGAAGCCAACCGCTAAGGAGAAAGCGGGAGGCAGGGAGCCAGGCGCATAAGTGCCAAGCTCACTGGCCTCCTGAACCACAATGAAACTAGTTGCCTGGAGACTGGAATTCCACCAGCATCACCATTCCAAACCCTATTGAGAGGTCACAGAATTCTTTCCTCCCCCTTCGGCAGCCACTAAACTAGTCAATGACTTGGAAGAAGTTCCGGGATGGGGCGGTGTGCCCACCCCGCCCCCTAACCACTTCACACAAAACCAGATTCCTCCGCAGCAGGGGCTAGGGTCTATTCATCCCGGGTGGGATAATCCCTTAAGGGGAACAGGGATACTTGCTTATGGGCCCAATGGCTGCTTGACTTTTGGAAGAGTTCCACCATCAGAAGGATGATCTTATCCCCACCTCCTTATAGGTCCAATATTACCAGAATTCTCGTTCTGGTTAGGTTCTTAATGTGGGATTCATACATTTAGAATTCAAGATATACACACGTTTATCTACACGTATGTGTATATACACATGTACATAGGAATGAAATCTTTTAATACAAACTGATAACTGTATTTGAATGATCTCTTTGTAATCCCATCTTCAGCTATTTTAAGAATGATTCTGAAGTGGTCCAAGACCTAACAAAAGTCTGTAAATGCTATACAGTGCTGATGGGAAGACTTGGGTTCAAATGTTGTCTCAGACACTTGGTTAGTCCTGTGATTCTCATAAAGCCCCCACCTCTCATTTCTTCATTTTTAACAATTATTAGAAAGTATTCTGTTTTTGTAGACCCAGTACCTAGCAATGCCTCGCATCCTGCTCCTGGACTACTCTTAACACAGCAGTTGGCTTTAGCCCAAGACAAACAGGATTAGAATCAGATCTGTTCTGCATAGGGAAAAATGTACTTCAAAGAAACATGAAGATGCACATTTTGGTCAACTGGAAAGTGTTAAGTAGAAAAGAGCATTGGCTTTGGAGTCTAAAGTACTGGCTTTGAACCTAGATATCTGCCTTGTAGCCTGTCAGTTATGCCCTCTGGGCCTTGGTAGTTTCTTTTCTCCAAGATCTCTTTCCTCATCACTACATCTTGTGAATCCATGATCCTATGACTGCTTGAAAAGCACAAGACACCTACCTTTAAACAAAAACCAACTAGGGTGCTATTATTTGTCTCTAGGATAAAGGAGTTAGGAGAAACATGTGTAAGAGGCTATGGGAGTGACCTTCAAATTTAAACTTTGGGGCTTAGTGAACAACTTTTTGTTCCTCAAGTTTTACTAACTAGAGAGTAACATGGAGGCTCTTTTATTTTAGAGAGATGTAGCATTAACAAATTGCTAGTGGCAAGGGCTCTTTCTCCTGTTCCTGGCTGGCACTGGGCAGAAAACATCTCTGATGACCCAACTTGAAACTCAGGGAAAAATTATTCTAAGAATAATGGAATGAATTTCAACTCTACCAGTCACTAGCTTTGTTAATACCAAACAAGTTACTACCTCCTGGCATTGAACAGTATTCTTCTACTGTACAATGAGGGCTGAGCTGGATCAATGATAAATACCGCCTTTGAAGCTATGATTCTAGATCATTAATGCTCCAAATCAAGAAGTGGTTATTTAAAAAAAAGAGAAAAATACAGGGGAGGGATGAGGAGGAAAAAACCTTTTACTTTTCTGAAGATAATCAAGGTGGGCTATCCTCAAAGCCAGTCGATTCTAAAGGGTGGCACAAAATGTTATAAGTGCTCAGATGATATGAACTGTATGACTGGCTCAGAACAAGACGTTGCTTGATTCATAAACAAATGAGTATTCTGTAGAAATCTTAAAATATCTGTGGTGCCCAGCAATAAACTAGAACTATACCTATAGCTGCATGTATTGTAAAGGTAAAAACACATAGACCTAGCCCCATGTCATTGCCTATATAAGAGCAGTACTAATGACTAGATAGGACACAATGGAAAAGAAAACTATTGCACCATCCCACAGTACACTTTTAATCTAAAAAGAGATTTATATGGCCTTACAATTAGTTTCATCTCTCTTCAAACAGTTTATGCACATAGAATTACAGATTCGGTCAAGTTCTCCAGAGAACATTTAGTCCACCTCCTTTATTTATTTTACAGGTGAGGAAACTGAGCCAAGAAAGGTAAAGAGGAGTAATTAGAATAAGGTCTTGGGCTTCAGAAGACATTTTTCACTGTGCTACATTTGATGCTGAAGAAAATCAAAGCACTTTTCACGTTAGGCTAAGAAAATAAATACTAAAGTAAATCTATCATTACAACAAACAAATCGACCAAATGTAATGGGGTTTTGAACAATCAAATTTTTTATATTAGCCACACCTTGACTTCACTCCATTATTACAGATTACTGGAATTGCCTCAATTGTTTCATCAATAATTTCAATGGTCTTGACTAATCTGTAAAACTATTTTCATCAGCATATTCAAGAAGCTTCTTGCATGAAAGATTCTTATAATATCACTAGAAATACAAAGTGATCAGGGGCAATATTTTAACTCCCTTCTCATTAATTCATAGTGTGAAAAAAGCATAGATATAAACATAAATTTTAAAAATAAGTCTATATCTCTTCTCACCAAGTTTTACTCTAAGTTGCCAAAGGTCTCAAGGTGACAGGACTCAGTGGTAGTATTAGGAGAGCACAAGCTTTGTTAGGGCCTACACCAAAGTCAGAAGAGGCTCTGAACTTGGCTTGACAGAAGGCTATATATTTGCCATTTGTGGTTCACCATGAGAAACTGGATGAGAACCATTTACTGCACGTACAATAAACCACCACGTGTGTTCAGAAGGCTTAGGAATTATTGAATTGAATACCATGAACATATAAACAATAAATGGATTAATAACCCATTTGAGACTTTAGTGGAAACGATTTAATTTTGCTGCTCTTACAAATACCACAGGGGAAGACCCATTTATTTTAATTTGAACCCATACCCACACTATTATCTAGTACAGTGCCTCGTACATAAAATGTACAAAAATATTTGTTGATTTGATCTTTTTGGTTGTTCTAACTTGGTGAAAAACAGCCTCTTCCCTTTATATAATTATAAAAAACTGAAGTTTAGGGAACTTTAGAGTCCAACTTATAGATGAAGAAAAAAAAGAGCGAGATGGGACTTATGAGGTCACACAGTGATAGAGACCTGCCCTTATGGCTCCCAGAGCAATGGTCTTTCAAATCATCAGGATGCCTGTGTTTAGAGATTATTCTAAATCCCACTCAGATTGTAAACTCACAGGCTAGGCCACTATTTCTTAAAGTACAGTATACTGTCTCCAGGAGGCACTTAATTATATTAACAGATAAGTCATGAAGGCTTCTGATTGTTTTTTGAAAACAAGGAAGCTATGAAAGAAATTCCATTCACTTAATGCATCTATCAAAAGAAAAAATAGAAAATCAGGAATAAAGGTCCTAGAACGAAAAGTGGGATTTAAGACTTTGATTCTAATGTATTGAGAAAATTGGCAGTATACCAGACTTCTTCTAAAATGATTTCTAACCCCTGGTTGAGAATTCATAGCTTTTGTGTGGAATAAGCATCTAAATATTAAAAGGGATGTAAGAGATACATAACTAATATGCAGTTATCAGAAAAATTGCCCAAGATTTGTTCTATTGTTTCTGGGCACTTCTTTTCTTCTTTCCTCCCAATTAACAACAAGCAAAAGTTGATATCCTTAATAAAACTATACAGTATGAAACTTAGCAGCTTCCAGTTATATTAGAGCTTAATATCTTTAACCACTCAAGTAATAAAAATGAAGAATTTTAGTGCTACTCTCTAACTTTTTTTTAACACTTACCTTCCATCTTAGAATCAATACTGTGTTTTGGTTCCAAGGCAGAAGAATGGTAAGGGCTAGGCAATGGGGGTGAAGTGACTTGCCCAGCATCACACAGCTAGGAAGTATCTAATGTCATATTTGAACCCAAGACCTCCTGGCTCTGGGCCTGGCTCTCAATCCACTGAGACACCCAGCTGCCCCCTCTTCATCCTTTAAAATAGAAGGGGGCACACAAGCTGCCACTATCTTCATGGTACTTTTAAGATCCTAAAATTTTTTCCTACTAAACATATCTCCCTTAGACTTGTGTTGTGCTATATTTGAAAATAGGCATCTGAAAAAGATGTAAGATACTTGAAAGGATATATATAACCACAGTCAGACCCTTTTCCCCTGTGCTAGTAGTGACAATAGATATATTCATGACATCCACTCACTAAAGATCCTTGGGTCTCCAATGACATCTTTTTTGTTTTTATTTCTAAATTTCATTTTTCCCCAATTACATATAAAAAGTTTCCAACATTTTCCAAAGAATAGTCTCAAATTCTTTCCCTCTCCATCCTCCCAAACCCCCCCTCCTCTGAGATGGCAAGCAATCTCATATAGATTTTACTTATGCAATTGTCCCATAATAATCCTTCTGTGCATGGAAGCTCAAATTTTAAAAAATTAACAAAGTAAAGTTTTCTTTGGTCTGGATTCAGCTTCTATCAGTTCTTTTTCTCTGGAAGCAGATGGCATTTTTTATCATGAGTCCTTCCAACGACATATCTTGGGAGATCCGGTTAAGAGTGGGAGAGATCTGTACTCTATAACTATGAGACAAAAATTAGAGCAAGACTCACTATTAAATAAGAGGGAAAAGAAGTTGCAGTGAGCAAAGTAATTTTTGGTATTGATTACATTTTAGTGCTAAATCATTCTAACCACAGTAGAGTGTTTGGGTTAAACAAATTAAACAAAAAAAAATGCATCCCTTGGATGCATACAAGGCTGTTTAATTATAAGCTAATGCATTTTTCAAAGTTAGACTACTTGCCTATTTAGTGAAAATGCCGTTTGTCACTTACTTTGGATAACATCCAGCTAAGTAATTTTAAATGGACAGGAAATGTACCAAATTAGAATAGTACCAAACCATCTTTTTTGGCTATTGGGCATACCTAATGACCCTCTGAAGCATTTAAAAATACTTTTCTAGAGTTAACAGATGTCTGAAGAGGTGAGCAGATCTTACGGTATATAACCTAAACATGGCCCAAACAAGTAAACACTAGAAAACAAAATATAAAAATGACAGTGTTTCTTGGTCCAACATCTAGGCAAACTGGTTTTCCTCTAAATTTTTGGTTCCATTTAGGTTTAAACAATGAGCTGTAGGGACAAGATATTCTATCTTCTTTTTACAAAGATTTCATTTTTCAGGACTGAGGTGTGTAGGACAGAAATGATCTGGAGAGTGGGTAGCTGGGTGGCTCAATGTAATGAGTCAGGCCTAGAAATGGGAGATCTTGGGTCCAGACCTGATCTCAGACACTTCCCAGTTGTGTGCCCCTGGGAAAGTCACTTAACTTCCATTGCCTAGCCCTTACCGATCTTCTACTTTGAAACCAATACAGTGTACTGATTCTAAGACAGAAGGTAAGGGTTAAAAAAAGGGAAAGAAATGATCTGGACTTTCTTACCAAAAGACCAAGATAGTCAAATGGTTTCATTACAAAGACACTAATAATGGCAACCCCAACAAAATTCTTACTTATTTTTCTTTTGCCTTGTAAATAAGTATCATGATAGAACATTACTGGTATAGGCAAGGCCAGTGTTGTCTATTATTGTAATTCCTTAACAATATACTGGAACTTTTTCATAGCTAGAAATAGCATAAAAAATGAAGTTTTCACTTGTGCCTTTTAAGGACACACAAATATTTGTGAAATATGTATACACTATCCCACAATAATAATTTTCTAATAATCTCCCACCAAAGTTATGAATTTGAACATATGCTCAAAATTAAGATTTAAAACCAAGAATCAAGCATCTGTCAGGCTTATTTTTGCTTTGTTCTAAATGAGATTTTTTAATAAAACTTTAAGATTTACAATTCCCATATTTTTGAAATTATTAAATAAGCTTTTAAAAAAACCAGGATTATGAACTAAGACAAACATTTAACTTTTGCACACAAATATTGAAAAAATTAGTCTTGGCCCCAATGCCATCCGAAAATGACGATCTTGGATGAAGCAAATTACATTTTAGTAATCAGTCATTCACATTTTAAACTAGTTAGCACCTCACTAAACTCTCAACTCTTGAATACAAAAAAGTTACACACATATAGCGCATGTCATAATACCACAATGTGTTTTGTACCATTTTATCAGTAATCCCTCAATGTTTTAAACCACAATGCCAAATTCCTGGAAATTAATAGATTAACCGACAACTTCTACAACCTGTGAAATATGCAATAGTTTATGAGTTAAGAGTTGTGACAGAATATACTTTTTAGGTTTCTTTTCCTTTTGTCGAACTTGTTTAAAGCAATCATTTGTAAGGATTGCATCAACATCAGTTAGCAGAGGAAGACCAAACTTTATTGAAACTGCTTGCATACAAAATATATTGCACTATAACCAAACAGATGTCAACATAAAATCCAATCTGTTGCAGCTAAATATGTACAGAGAATATTGCCCAAGAGCAGTTACATTACAAGGTCAGTCTACCTTGGTTAATTATCTACAGTATTTTAACCAAACAGCTTACAGATGATGTGTGCAAGGTACCAGTTTTTTTTTTCTCAAATGCTATACATTCCCAAAATAAATAACTAAAAATCAACAATAATGTTTGGCAAGATTTTAAAGACATTTTAATATTTGTTAAACCATGTGCAGTTTCTTGCGATTTTTATGTTTATTTGTATGCAAGGAAAAGTAACAGTAAAAAGGAAAAGCAAAGATAAATGAAACTCACAAAATACATCAGAGGCAGGTTTGGTTTGTACAGTTCTATATGTAATCAGTGGCACCCCTACTGGAGTAATTTTTTTTAAGAAAAATAGAAAATTTTAAAATGAAGGTCCTCAACACAGTTTTCTCCAGTAAACTTTTATTCGTGATCCCAAAAGGGGAAAAAAAAGCCAAGATTTATCTGCCCATCCCTCACCCCATTCCCTAATTGTATATTACTTGGTATCAAATTCTAGAATGCCTTCTGATTCTTCTTTCAAATCAGGCCTTGAATTTCTAATTTAACAACTTAACCTGCCTCCAATGTTACAAAGTTGGAAACCTGTGCTTCACATAACAATCACAAAGGACATCACCTTCCTACCTCCCCTGAGATAAGCTTGAAATTAAAATTATGAGAAACAATTCTACAATTTGTGGGAAGACGAAATCATGACAATTTACTCAATATAGTTATCTGGCCAAATAGGCAGTTATACTAGCTTGTAACCAGGAAGACTTGTTCCCAAAAAAAAGTTTCTCTTTCAAAATGGAAAGATAGTGATTTCTTGTCCCATGTGTAAAGAAAAAAAATCACACTTCTCTCAACACAATATGTCAATCTTCAGTGCAAAAAACAAAAATAAAATAAAATAAAATAACTAAAAGGCCCCTATTCTTTATACTGCCTAACCTGATGTTTAAGTAAGGAAAAAAAGTATGGAAAGCATGCATTCTTCTATAAAATACTAATTGTCTGGACAGGGTTTGCTACATATATTTTACATTTAGTGTTTTGAACTTCTCTTCCCTGATTTCTGCTTCCAAATAAAATATTCCTACCTGCCAAGATATAAAAAAGGCACAGATCATACAACTTTTTTTTGCTAATGAAAATGACAATTGTTACATCACACATTTCAAGGTCCACTAAGATACTGAAAAAGTGGACCAAAACGTGAACTGACACAGGACATGAAACGACAGAGCATTTCATAAGGACTTTGAAGCTTGATTGAAAACAGAAGCCTAATTTGATTATCACAAACACTATTTATTCAGAAAAAAGAATAAATTTAGCAGTGATTGACCCAATGCAGTAAAAGTCCAAACGAACAGAAAGTATACTAGTGCACAGCTTGATATTTTTAGAACAAAACAAAACAAAATAACTTTTTGGAAGTACATTATGTACTTGAAAGCATATTTTTGAAGTTCAAGATATTCTTAAGTAAATGTTTGTATAATTTCTTATCCTGAAAACAGTTGCTTACAGCCAATAATTAAAAAAAAAAGAACCAAACAAACAAACAAAAAAGGCTAACAGAACTTTTGTCTTCATTTCATGCCCTGCGCCATCTTGCCTACTATTTTGTCTTTGGCCTAACAAAGTTTCTCTAATGTGGAATAAGAATTACTGAAACAGTATAGGAAACATGACTCAAGAACTATGCAGTTTAGGGTACTCCATTCACCAGCGGTTGCTGCCCATCCACGCTGTCTGATTTTTCTTTCTTCTGATTACGCTCTTTACCCGTGCGCAGCCGACTACCTTCGCTTGACGTACTCTGTAATGTTTTAGTGTGGACACTTCTTTCATTATTGTAGTCAACTCTGATCTAAAACGAGTCACATTTATTATGTAATGCATATCCCAACATAATTCCCAATTTGCCTGCCAAGGAGTCTAAGCCTAAAACATAAATACTGTGTGTTAAAGGAAAGTGAGGAGGGAGATAAAAGAATGAAGATTGTAACTGGGACTCTGGTTCCTAAAGTGTGATTACTTTAGACTTTGAGTAGCACTATACCCCAAGGGTTTATTTGGCCAGTTTTGGGTAAAATTTTCCATTTGTAAGGTTAAGGACCAGATTCTGGTGACCCCACTAAGGCACTCTACCCCCTAACCATGAGATGCAAATTAAACATCCATCTGATTTTACTCTCATATTACAAAACAAATTCTACTAGATTTTCAACACTCAGACTTTTCATATCATTTACTTGTGGAGGTTTAAGTTGTTAACCAAAATCCCTCTTCCAGCTATTTTCTTTTCATATGAGAACAGTAGCCAGTGCCCAAGTGAAACACGCTGGTAGAACTAATTCTGACAAGGTTGAGTGAATGCTGTGGAAGAATAGCAGAGTGAAGAACATCAGTGGTGTCATAGCTCAGTTCTTAGAGAGAGAGAGGGGGATTGGGGGAGAGAGAGAGAGAGAGAGAGAGAGAAAGAAAAGAAGAGGAAACAAGAAATGGTAGTCCCACTCTTGGGCCCCAGGGACCCTTTTCAGGCCTGGAGCTAAAAAGATTTCTAAAGATAGGCAGGAAGCTAGTACCCAGCTCAGTTAACAACCTATGTAGCTAGAAACTATGGGAGCCCAAGAAATATAAAACAGCATCATTTCTGTCAAGGTGAAACAGTTACTGATACAAAAAAACAAATCTCACTCCTTGCTTAGCACTCTCTAATTTTCTTTTTCCTTCCTTTCATTTTTCTGATCAGTGAGCAACTACAACTCTTCTATTTCCTTATACTGCGCGTTATTAAAACCTGCTAGAGCTCCCCTGACAATAGAGCCTGTCACAGTCACATCTCACAGAGAGGTGTAGACCACAAAAACATTCAACATACTCCAGAAAAAAACATGTTTATGGAGTATATTATTAATTCTCAACTGATAAGGTAAATTATGCCAATGGAAGCACTAGTTCGTTGCATCTTTAGTTTACACTGTTTTTCCTAGCTCTGCAAAAATATATAAAACTTTTGTAAGTTGAGACAAGCTCTAGACTAGGATTACTATATCAGGGTAATATATAATAAAATGAATCGTTTTGGTCGGTAGAAAACAGGCAATTATGAAACAATTTGTCTTTTATAATTAATATGCTAGCTCTTTTCATTCCTACTACTGTATCACCCGCTCTACCCCCAACCCCCATGGAAAGAGAATAAGCATGATTACTCTTCCTAAAACATAAACATTTTTAACTTCAGTGTTTTTGATCCCTATAACTCTACCATATTAACAGTGACCCACATAAGCAAGAATTGGAATGACCCTTTAAGGGTATAGAAAATCTATTTTCAGTAAAGGACATCTCATTTATCATCTATTTTTGTTATATTAGTTTTTTTTAATTTAATGGTAATGCTAAACAACTACTGAAGCCTATTCAGAATTGGATTATTTGGAGAAGAAGGTAATTCCAATAATGAAGATATATAAAGGGCTGATTGTTATAAATTTGTTCATCAAGAGACTATTCTTTTATTATTAAGCTACAGAAGTACTATAGGCTGTCAAGTCTTTATAAAAGCATTGGTAGTGCTTCTGTAAAAATTCTCATATTTTTCTATCCTTGTCAGGAAGGAAAAAAATGCAGTTATAGTATTGGAAAAGAATTATACTAGTTCAGGTGTGAACTCAAATTTATGCTCTTTGGATATATTTATCACATAATGTGAAACAGGTACACTTTTGTAAAATCTCTTACAACTAAATTCAAAAATTAAATAGAAATAAAAATAAGATACACCAATTACCTGAAGTGACCCATCTGCTGTTCTTCCTTTAGCATCTCTTGCATTCCGCTGACGATTATCTGTTCGAGACTGATCATCGCTCCCTATAAGGAATTTTAAAGTTTCAGCAGTCAAGTTGGCTCAGAAATAAATATTAAAAGCTTTCTAAAAAATTACTCCCACCTTGTAATTTAAAGTTAAAGCTCATTACATCATAATTGCTATAAAACAAAACAAAACAAACTTAAAGTAAAAGAACAACTTGGGCTACCAGGAAATTCTGTGCCAGCTGCAAGAGGTAGGTTTAAGAGATGATCTATGAAAAATTAGCAATAGGCAAGTCAAATCTCACCTTAAGTTAACTATGATTACCCCATAACTTTCCTCCCAACCCTTCAAGCTGTTGAAAAGAACATATAGTAGGGCCCCATATCCACAGGAGATACATTCCAAGACCTACCGTGGATGGCTGAAACCGTGGATATAAGCGAACATCTGCTGACCCCATATATAACGTGATTTTCTTGTATATAACATATGTATAATAAAGTTCAATTGATAAATTAAACACACAATAAGACATTGCCAACATTAAATACAGTAATAAAAGTTCATTGTACATTATTATATAGTACTGAACAGTAATTCCCCCCTTTATCTGTGGGGGATACATTCCAAGACCTACTATGGAAAGCTGAAACTAGGGATATAAGCATATATCTACTAACCCCATATATAATGTGAGTTTCTTGTACATACACATGTATAGCAAAAGTTTAATTGGTAAATTAAACACACAGAAAGACATTACCAACAGGAAGTACAGTAATAATAAAGTACACCATACATTATTATATAGTACTGTACAATAGTGCCCTCCTTAATTGTGAGGGATACATTCCAAGACCCCCAGTTAATGCCTGAAATGTTGGATAGTATCCAGCCCTATATGGACAGTTCTCACTTTAACTTTTAACACCAATGTTAATTTTACTATGTAGTACAGTGTTCTCTCCCTGCTCTTGTCCTTCCCCTCCCTTCCCCTCTCACCCCCAACCCTCCTCCAACAAAACCCTTCAAGTAAACGTAGAAGAACTGACAAGAAGAGAGACCTCCAATGACGGGAGATCACTACAGCAGGCAGGCTGCTGCCTTGGACAGACATCCTGTGCAGAGAAAGAAGACCTTTGCCCTACTCTGCCCACCCAGACCATAGGTAACAGAACCAACAGAAAGCAAAACTGAGGATAAGGGAGGATTAAAGCAATTTACTTTTAAACACCCACTTTTAATGTTTTCCCCAAAATTTCAACCAACTCTTACAGACTCTTTTTATATCTAAGCAAGAATTTGTGTTCGTCCTTAAGCATTTTTATGGTTGTGCCAAAAAGTAGAAGGATTAAAAAAAACACCACGGGCAATAAGTGAACAAATAAACTACACACCAAATTGGGTGATACAAAATGCACCTCATTCTGATTTTTCTTTTTTTATTGATAAAATTTATGTAGTGCTTACTATGTGCCAAGCACTGTGCTAAGTGCTTCACAAAAATGATTTCATTTGATCCACAAAACAATCCTAGGAAGTAGGAGCTGTTTTTCTTATCCCCATTCTATAGATGAGGAAACTAAAGCAAACAGAGGTTAAATTATTTGACCATGGTCACAAAGCTAGTTAAATATGTCTGTCTGAGGCAAACTTGAACTCGGTTCATCCTTACTCCAGTCCTGGTGCCACCTAGCTTTCTCATTTTACCTTAATTATGCTTAGCACCTTGAAAAAGAGTAAAAATAACCTCAAAAGAAAGAGCCATAATTCTATAGGAGTCAGAACTGAAAGCTTTAGAATATAACTGTGACACAACGGGATGTTTAATGAATGATTCCTTTCTATGTTCCATAGCAGTCAACACACCAAATAAATGGCATTTAGACAACATCTTACATTTTCTTAAGAGTTTGGTTTTCTCTCTCTAGCTGCATTGCTCTTTCTTCTTTAAAAAAAAAATTCATTCATTACCTTTGAAACCGCCGCGGCCTCTTCCTCCTTGTCCTCGGGGGCCACCGCCACGTCTCCGTCCGTCTCCTCTACGTAAGTAGTTGTCCCTTTCTTCCTCTGCTGGGGCCAAAGACCAATCACTGAGTTCATCTCGGTGGTCAGACTCTGTTTCAGAAGCATTTGATGCTTCAGAATTAGTTCCTATCAAGAGTTAAAAGCCATATACAATTGTTCATTTTAAAAAAAAAAAATTCAAATTAAAACCTTGGAGAAAAATTCCAAATATCAATTGCATGCCTTTCTCCTCTTGATAAGTAAATTACAGAGTAGACAGAATGAATCTCTTTTCTGTTTACTTTGTATTAATTTTTTTTTTCAATTGAGTTTTACTCAAGAGCTTCAAGAAACATGAGGGGGTGGATTTACGAACAGTTTTAGTTCTTAGTCTTACAAAGAACAACTGATCGATTAGCCCCTTCAATGCTTTTCTTTGCAGCTCAAAACAAAAAATCTTCAAACCTGAGTGGTTCTATACTCACCATCTGAACTCACTGTAGGAAAAATACATTTTAAATGATAAACAAGTAATAAATTGAATAACAAATCCTTGGAAACAAAACTCCTTTTAAGAACAAGCAAATCAGAGAAATACTGGTCAGCTTAGCACTAGAGGTCAGGGAATTAAGAAGAAGTAATGGTGCCATCTCAAAGTTCCAGCTTATAGAGGTGATACCAGGGCCTGGTGCTATCTATGGTAAGTCTTGTTTATCCATAGTTCCTTCAGTTTTGTCACACTCTGTGTGAGCAGGCCTTAAGTATGTATTTTTTTCTACTCACCTTTTACACAAATTTTTTTCATCCCCTTTTACTCTGAAGCATAGTCATAGGCAATTCCTTGGAATAATCAAGGAGTGGGGAAGTTCACAAGAGACTTTTTCTTTGCTGAACAGAAGACTGTCTTGAGAGAAGTAAGAGCATACTCCAGAGGTGAAAGGGCCTGAAAGTCACAACCTTCCTCATTTGAGAACCTCAGAAGGGTATGGTAGAAAAGGGAATTCCAGTCCTAGAGTGCTTTGTCTACCATATCTCTATCTTGGTAGCACTTTCAGACAAAAATGTATGCCATTAAAAAGCATCTTCTTTGTTAATATTGTTCTATAATAGCAAGTTCAACCTGTCTGGATCAGCTGGGTGGAGAAGAGGAAGGAAGGGGCCAACCATAGTGAGCAAGCTGTGTTGAAACATAGTTAAAAAAAAAAAGCAGCCAGCAGAGAAACAATTTGCCAGCAACATTATTTAGTGATTCTCTTAGGCCCACAGAGTAGAAGCAGTCAGGAAGAGGAAAGGATCCCTTCCCTCCCACCACCAGAATACTCCCACCTAGCTAGAGCTCCAACTACCAAACCCAGTGCCAACCTTTCAAACTCAATGCCTGCTATTCCACCATTACAGCTTCAATCCTTTGGGTCTTAAAGGCTTTTCCATCTTCAAGAGTGCCCTTTTAAAATGTCAGTTATTGTGAAAATGCAAGTAAGTAAATACAAAAGGGTTAAATTTTAAGCAGTTATTAGCTAACATCAAAGTGATCAGTTATAATCTTAGCAGGGGTTGCTTTACAACCACGGGGGAAGAGTTAACAGGGGAATGGAACAGGCATGGTTAGGGGGAGCCAAGAAAGAATAAAAGAGCTTAAGTTAGGAGAATGAGAAAGACATAAGTCAAACATGGCTTACTTAATTTGGATTATAGCCAATCACATTGAAATCATCTGGCAAGAACTTGTAAAGGTTGCTGAATCACTAATAGTGTGGCTCTGTGGTCCAACCTATGCCCCTGTACTACCAAGCACATACCTGACGAAACAACATCTCTGGTGCCCAAAATACAAAATGAGGTGGTGTCACAACAGACATATGACTGGCCTTGGGGTCAAGAAAACCAAAGATTAAATCTTGCCCCAGACACATACTGTGTGACAGTGATAGAGCCACTCCCCCTCCTATGAGTCCCAGACAACCCCCTAAAGCTGGAAGTTAGATTTCCATATGTGTTAGCAGAGGAATTCTTTATACCAATGAAGTAACAGGTCAAGGTGAACAAGTCCTCCCCAAATAAGAGAATCTCTTAGAAGTTTACAGACTGCTGGGAACTTTAAAATACCCATTCTTCATACTCACTCTATAGGCTAAATGTGTCCTATCAGACTTTTATTGTATATATTGTGGGATACAGTTGTACAAAATCACATAATCATAGAGGGTGGGGGAGAAAAATGTGCAAAGCACACCAATAACTAGCAGCTCTAAGACCATGAAGAGAAATGATTACTAGGCAATATTCTTCATCTGATACCTGAAGCATATCCAGGACCACGTCTACCATGTCCTCTATTTCTGTAAGGCCTACTACCTCGGCCAAGTCCTGGGCCATCTTCAGTCATGTAGCCTTTATCCTTATCTGCACGATTTGGTGGTGGTCTAGAACTTGCTCCAATCTGTCGCAATTGCTCATCAATTTGCAGTCTCTCCAAACGCAGTTGGTCTACTTCCTGTATAAAAAAAAACACAAAATTATTGTTTTAAAATGGCCATTATATTTATCATCTCCCCCCGCCCATTTTCCTGTGATTAAAAGGTGAACTAGAAAAGTTCTCATCTCAATTTCAAATTTACTATCAATATTGCTACAAAGCAGTCAGGATAATGGATGTTGTGCTTAACTTACCACCAAGATGATCAATTTTTCCAGAATCAGAACACAACAAAACTATAAATGATGATTTGACTATTGATTTTCACACGTGTTATGACTTGCATAGTTGCTGAGGTGGAGATGTCACATGAAATGATTAATTTGCTATTTATGTATTTTACAGTGTCAAAGTGACTCTAGTTTCTTGAAAGCTAATCCATTGGAGTGTTATCTACCAAGGTAAAAAACAGGATTTCAGAGCTTGCCCAACTCCTTCATTTTACAAATAAGACAAAAAGAAGGAACAGAAAAACGAAATGATCTGTCCAAGATTATATAGTAGACAAGTTAGGATTTGAATCCAGCTTCACTTAGGGCAAGTTCAGAGCTCTCACCACTGTGATATGCTTACAGTATGGGTCAGCAATGTCTCTAATCATCTAAAGATATGTTCAGAGTAGGTTCATCACCCGGAGAAGTCAGTTCTCAGATGAGGGTTTTTTTTTAAGTTGTGTTTGTTTAAAACACAAGCGCGCGCGCACGCACGCACACACACACACACACACACACACACACCCCTGAAAACAAACCACCCAAGCCAAGAACAAAATATAATTTCTATAACTAAAGGATATATAATGCACAAACATGAAATCCTTGAAGTAGTTGAAGGTCCAACTCCTCTATAATTGGCAATTTATTAAAATACTGCAAATTTCATAGAACTCTAAATATCTGGGCCAGAAAGGATCTCAGATAGATAACTTCTCAAAGCTTTCATTATAAAGATGAAAAAACTGAGAGGCCCAAAAGTAAAATTTCTCTAGTCAAACAGCAAGAGTGGGAAGAACTTACAATTCTGGATTTCCAATACTCTTTAACATCAAGCTACCACATCAAGTTATCACATATTGAGCTACCTCCAAATTCCTAAAATCTAGGTTACAATTCTGAAAAACAGGCAGTACTGATATAAATTGGTCATCAATAGAGCAAAGTACTATGATTTTGTTTCTACAAAACTTCCTCTATCAAGGTAGAATGAATCCTATCTATAACTTAAAGTTTTAGACAATAATTCAAATAGTGTTAGAAATAAAAATACTAAAAATAACTTTAAATATATATGTCTATGTTAAGTACAAGTGTCTTATATTTTGTATAACAGAAAGTGTGGAGATTGTGCTAAAATATACATGCTTTAAAAACGAGGGCTTTACAGAACCAGGAGAACATTGTACACAGAGACTGATACACTGTGGTACAATTGAATGTAATGGACTTCTCTACGAGCAGCAATGCAATAATCCAGGACAATTCTGAAGGACTTATGAGAAAGAACACTATCCACATTCAGAGAAAGAACTGTGGGAGCAGAAGTGCAGAAGAAAAACATATGATTGATCACATGATTCAAAGGGGATATGATTGGGGATATGTTGACTTTAAATGATCATTCTAATGTAAATATTAATAATATGGAAATAGGTTTTGAATAATGATACATGTAAAATCCAGTGGAATTGCTCGTTGGCTCCAGGAGGAGGGGAGGAGAAAGAACAAGAATTACATAAATCATGTGACCATGGAAAAATTTTATTAAATAAATAAATGAAAATTGGAGTGGGGGAGAGGTAGGTGACTAGGTGTGCAGAGGATAAATTAGGACCAGAGTCAGGAAGACTAGAGTTTGAATCCTGCCTCAAACACTTACTAGATATGTGACTCAAGGCAAGACATGCATTTGCCTTGGTTTCTTCATCTGTCAAGTGGAAAAACTAATAGTATCCCCTTTCCTGGGTTGTTATGAAGATCAAATAAGATATTTGTAAAATGAACTACATAACCATAAAATGATATGTAAAACACACACAAAGAGCTTTACCAATCACCTATAAGGAGAGAGGTAGAATACTGTCAGGAGATTTTGCTGAACTGTTTTTCATTGTAATGAAGGAGGAATGATTTGGTGGTTGAGAAGGTGTATCCGAGAATGTGTGATATAAAAACAAAAGGCACCACACAAAGCTTTTAAAAGGTTAATATTAAATAAAATATACTGAGGTTGATCTGAATCATGGAAACTGATTTTGGTAGATGAAGTATTACAGAACTACAAGATTTAGCCTTGAAAAACTACCAGGAGAAAAAAGGAAGATGGTAAATTGAAGTTTGCCTAAATCAAATAGAGGAATTTACGAAGATAGTGAAAATAAAGCAAAGAGTTTTCCAGAGAAATATAATGGGATCTAAGTAGACATTTCCTAATTCCCAGAACTCCTAAATAAGAAAAATTTCATATTTAAGCAGAAAAGGATCAAAAGGGATCAGAATTTTAAAACTGTACCTGTACTCACCTTTAAATAATTAAGATGATAATCCAAAAGAACTGTTGCATTGGTGATGCTGTCCTTGGTTCCAACAAAGACGAATGGCACCATTCCCTGAAAAACAAATTGCAGTAATAAAAACATTTGTAAACTATAAGTTTCAAAAATGAATGATCCAATTCATACAAATAATGACTATAAATTCAGATTCCTTCTATTTTGCATACTGAGGGGAATTATATGTCAACATAAGCACCCTGCACTAATAAAATATAAGCCTTTACTTTTTAAAAAACTACCAAATTGATTGAGCTTTATATATTGGTTTAAAACACACTATACAAATTAAAATTATATAAGCATTAGGTTGAAGTCTCATGAATGAACATTTGAAAAGGAATATTCAAAACTACAATAGATTCCTCATCTAGCTCATTTTCACTTTTGATATTAACAATAAAAATTAATTCAAAATAAAGATTGTATATCCAAAGCAAAACCCGATCAAAAGAACTGGCACAAACACCCCAGACTTCCTTCTAAGCTCAGATCAAATGCAACCTCTTATGAGCCTTTCTTGATCACCCCCCTCCCCCAAGCAGTCAGTGTCACTCATGCACCCAACAATTACTTTGCATCCATTTTGTATTTACCTTGATGTGTACATATTAGGCACCTTTGTAGGCAGAGGCTATTTCGTTTTTGCCCTTGTCTTTGTGCCCCCATTTCCTAGCACAGTGCCTGGCACATAGTTGGTACTTAATAAATGAAGTTCTTAATAATGGGACAGTCATTATGACAGAGTACAAAATGCAATAGCTCAAAAAGGTTACATTTCTCTATTTTTTAAGGTATAAAGGGGTAAAATATCAAGGAAAGTATGACTGTGTACTATCAGAGTCTAATATGAAGAGATCCTAAAAAATTATATCTCTTTAAAAATGTTTCTGGTCAATCAGCATAAATTGGTAAAAAAAAATAACAAAATACATTTCTGTTTTATTGATCTCTCTTCCTTAAATGGAACTAACAATTGAAACAGAATGGCAATTATGCAGAACAACTGGCAAAGGTGAAGCAATATGCAAGTTCTACAGTTCTGACTATAGAAATCCAAAAGGCTATGGATATTGATAGGGAATAGAAAAGTGAGGTGGGTATTGTTAGCATTGATGTCAGTACTGTCAGTCAATGGGGAAAATATAAGGTACTAATAAGAATGGAGATCAAACTCCCTCACCTATCGTGGTCCCTAGATCTCAACCTAGGAACAATGACAGCAAAGTCATATTACTAGAGAGACTGGCATAAAGAACATACTACAAAATTTGAAAAACATATTTGTTTTTAATTTTTAAAGTTCTAGCTATGACAAATGACAACAAAGTAGGAAAATAGGAAGTATTCCTGCCTCATCATCTGATATATATGACTTAGAATAATACTTGAAAACAAAAATGATGTGTCACCTACAGATACAGGAACTATATGATGAACTATTAGAGAAAAGCAATCTGGCAAAACAGCACTTCTCAGTTCTGCAGAATTAATATTCCTCTTCTTTATCAGTATCATTTCTCTTTATATCCAACACAACTATACAAAAATAGATTTTTACATTAGTTCTGAAATGTCTTAACATTCTCTGGCCAAGAAACAACAAAGTTAACTAAAACTTTAGTCTACAAATTTAGGATTCTGGCTTTTGACTAAAGAACTGAAAAGCACTAAGCAAAAAAAAGTGTGAAGGACAAATTAAGGCTCCCAAAGTGACAGTGAAGGCAGCCAACATTATTGGGTCAACAACAAATATTTTACTCTTACCTTTGACCACAGAAAAAGATACATTAACCCCAACCTTGCCCCATTAGGCCCATGCCCTCCCATATCCTCCAAGTGTTGAATTTAGACCTTGGTCTCCTTATCTATAAACTGAATGGGTAGACTAGATGACTTCACAAGTCTCTTCCAGTTTTAAATGTATCCTTTATAAGTCATTTTAAAGTTCATAATTTTGAAGTGCTTTTCATTTCACAGGAACTTGACCTAGGTCAGTGATGGCAAACCTTTTAGAGATGAACTATTGGGCCCCACCCCCACCTTACCCCAAACAGGAGAGAGAGGAAGTGCTCCTATTGGACTGCTAGGCAGAGGGGCAGGTGAGGAGAGGCCTGTGTGGAGGGAGAGGAGAGTAGCTCAAGCACTCCGCTCCCCTCCAGTTCTGTGCCACACCATGAGCTATGCTCCCCTCAAATCAAGCTCCTCTCCAACCCCACCATGAGAATCACCTTCATCGCAGACTCAACAAGCTGCTGGCTGTGTGCACCCTCATGCCACATGTGAGTCCTCCCTTACCCCAGACAGGGGAAGGAGGAAGCACTCCCATTGAGCTGCTGGACAGAGGGACAGGGGAAGGGAGGAATGACCTCGAGAACATGGAGAGGGGGAGGGGAACAGATCCATCCAGAGTCTCTCTGGCTTTCTAGTAATGAACTCTGGTGGGTGACTCCAGGCATACCCACAGAGGGCTCTGTGTGCCCCTTTTTTTTTGGCATACAATCCATAGGTTCACCATCACTGGCCTAGACGAATCATATCCCAGTGTTCTGAAAGAACTTAAAATGTGATTGCTAAATCACTGTCTATGATGACTTAGGAACTAAAGTGAATGGAAGAAGCACCACTCAATTAGAAACAAGCAAATGTTGGCCCAGTTTTCCAAAAAGGAAGAGTTGGATATTTCATACAATAGGCTACTGAGTCTGATATCAATTCCTGTAAAAGATAACTCTTTCAAAAAGAAATTATTTATGAACATTTGAAAAGGATCACTAAAAAACAAGCATGGTCCATCAAGAAAAGTCATGGCAGACCAAGAGGACAGAATGCTATGAACATAGAAAAAAGTTTGCCAAAATATCTCCTAACATCTCCATGAACAGAATGGAGAAATTGGGGCTGGATAATGATATATTTAGGTTGATTCATAAATAACTGACAGGTTTCAACCTGAAGCAATGTCTCTACTGCCATGCCAGAGATCTCTGTTCTGAGTCCTGTTATGGCCAATATTTTTATCAATGATTTGGATGAAATCACATTTTCAGATGACACAAAACTGAGACAGACCACTAGCTAATTCTTAAGAAGAAATAGGTATGAAGAGTTTGAAAGATTTGTAAGGTGAGAAGCTAACAATAAAATTTCCTAAGGATAAAAATGACAAGTCTTGGCTTTGGAGATCAATAACTCAAACTGCAGAATTACAGAATTCAGGAGACATGGTAAAAAAGATCATTTTTTTAAAGGCCGAGGTGCTGAGTGGTAGAACACTCCTATAGTCCTTGCTGTTAGAAAAGCTGGTATATTGCTTGAGCTCAATAGTGCTTAGATGCAGTAAGGATAAAGGTAGTCACATGTCCTCCAGGTCCATTACAATAATGCTACAGTCCTGGGAGCAGAAAGCAGAGAGCAACCCAGCTTTGTATGGAAAGGAGAACAGGTCCAGGTTAAAAAAGCAGAGCAAGTTCAAGCTTCCATGCCAACTAGTATTAGATCCAGGCCCATGAGGGCCTGCTGAACTTCTGGCCTAGGTGAGATAGAAAGAGTTGATCTCAAAAAAAGAGGGGAAAAAAGTCCTAGGAATTATGCTGACTTCCTTTAAGCTCAATGTAAAAGTGTAGTGAAATAGCTAAGAGAGCCAAAGATATTTGGAATTACTAATACGGTGCTCATAGCAAATAAAGTGTCAGTCTCTACTATGCTTTGACCAAGTGAAGAGCAGTGACTACTTCTAGGCACCATATATTAATAGAAGCATAAGCTGGGATGTATCTAGAAGATGATTAGAATAGTAATTAGTGGAAAGAATGGAGAACTAACCTAGAAAAGAGATGGCTTAAGGGAGGGAGAGGAATCTTCAAATATTTGAAAGGGTTATCAATTAGACTTCTTGTGCCTGGCACTGAAAGACAACACTAGAATCAATGGGTAGTAAAAAGAAAACCTCAATCTCAGGAAAAAAGTCTCCAATAAATATTCAATCTGAAATATGTGTTGTCTCAAGAAGTAATTTTTCAAGCAGAAGCTGGATGGCCATTTATAAGAAATGTTGTAGAAAGAATCCAAGATTGGTTATGAGTTGGACTAGACTTCTGAGGCCTTTCAAATGCAAATATGCTATGATTCTATAATTGGAACATTTTCTAGAAATTATTCACTTTACAAGGATGACATTTAGATTGTGCGTTAAGATTTACTAAGTACTTTAATTATATTATCTTATTTAATACTCACAACAGCCCTATAAGGCAAGTATTACATGTATTATTACCATTTCAGATAAGGAAACTGAGGGTTAGAGAATCTCACATTTCCTTTATGACTCAGTTTCAACCCTATCAGCTACATGAAATCATTTTTGTCCATCCATCAGCAGCCTCTACTCCTCAACTACCAGCACCTTCCTTAACTACCTCATATTGATTTTTATTCTAATTATGGTGTATAAGTTGCATCTGTTAGAATAGAAGTTGTATAAGGGCAGAAACTGCTTTGCTTTTTGTCTTCATCTCCCCAGCCTCTGACACAGGGGCTGGTATGTAGATTGGTTGATTGCTCATGATCGCGTAGTGTCCAAAAAGGACTGAAGCCTAAGTTTCTGCTGACTCCAGGTTTATTCCTGGTTAACTTATCAATGACATTAAGGGTCTTTCCAATATATTACCAAATAATTAAAAAACAAAGATTGTAAATCAACAAAAAATGAACATATAAATTTGGTAACTGGGCCATCTTATGAAAGTAAGCTGAAAGGAAGGAAGGTGAAAACAGGATGACAAATCAACAGAGAATGATGGTGGACTCTTTTTAAGTCTGTAAGACAGAAACAGCACAGTATGGTGAATAGAACACTGAAGTTAGAGCTAAGGAAGACTGACCTGGGTTTGAATCCTGCCTGACACTTAGTATCTGTGTGGTCCTAGACTAGTCACCTAACCCTTCTAAGCCTCTGTTTCCTCATCTGTATAATAGAAATAACAATAGCACCATATCTCATAAGGTTGTGGTAAAAAATATATTAGGTATATGTAAAACACAATGTAAACTTTAAAGTTAGGTGTTATTTTTATTATCCCTTAAATGGGGAATGGACATTAAAATGTCCATGGTAGTTCTATTTCTGACTCTTAATCGAATAAATCAGCACTTTAGTTTAATTACCAATCACTTCTAAGTTTTGGTTGCTAGAAAACAAAATTCTCTGGACCGGATCAGCCCTGGATGAATGAGCTACACTTCAGGGAATTTTAGAGCTAGGACAATCATCTGGTTCAACTGACTTCAGAAAATGAGAAAAACAAATTGCATAGAGGCCAAATGTTGTGCCCAAGAGTATAAATCTCATCAACTCCACAACAGTGGGTTTGTAAATCAAATGCTTATCTTATCTTTCCTATAAGGATAAGTCTTCCTGTTCTAAATAGTTTCTACCTTACCTCTTCCTTCATTCCAGTCCTAAGCAAATAAGAGCCTAAAATAAACCTTTTTCAATCCCAGTACCTTCTACAATAGGAATCTTTTTCCTTCCCATAAATATCTTCATTCGTCACAAAGCTACAAACAGTTAATGTTAGGGAAAGGGACCTTTATTTTCACCAGTCAGTTCCCCTGACAATCACAGTACCTTAAGGAGCACCAAACATGCCCTCTTCTTATTAGGGGATGTACGTTAGGGACCTTTCCCCTCAAGGCTCACTGAATAACTGAACAATAAATAACTAAATTCCTTGAAAAGGTTTCTAGCTCTACAGAACTTAAGATGAAAACAGATAACTCTTTTGAGCACACTGAAAATTTATTTACTATGCTCTCTCAGAAAGTGCAATAGATATTAAATTAAATTTTTAAAAAAGAATAAAAATCCAAAGGAGTTAAGTGAACTGCTCAAGGTTACACAGATACACAGAATTGGTTTGTTTAACCAAGTGTTTTGCCATTTACAAATATGGTTTATGTTTTTCTGTGTATTGTTCTTGTTGTTGTACAATTGTGTCAATCGCGTCTGATTATTCATGACCCCATTTGAGGTTTTCTTGGCAAAGAAACTAGAGTGTTTGCCATTTCCTTCTCCCAGCTCATTTTATAGATGAGGAAACTGAGGCAAATAGAGTTAAGTGACTTGCCCAAGGTGACTCATCTCTTAAGCATACGAGGCCAGATTTGAACTCAGGAATTCTTGATTACAAGCCTGGAACTCTATTCACTGTGTCACCTCACTGTCCCAAGTATTGTCTATACAGCTTATTATATCCATTATCTCCATTGAGCATAAGGCAGACAACCCAAGTCATATTACCTTTTACAGGCGAGAAATAGCCATGAGTCCTCATTCCCCTATTCCATATTGACACGCTTATTTCCAATATGCGTATCCTTATGGTTTCAACTTCATAGGCAAATACACTAATCATACTTCCTATCCAAATGCACTCAATTTTTAATTGATTTTTTATTTCATTTAATAACAAAAAAATCTAGTCTCTAACCATCTCCCTCCTACTCTTTTTCCTACCGAAAAGAAAAATGAAGCCCTTTCAACAAATACATGTGTAGTTAATAAAAACAGATTGGTCACATTCAAAAAATATATGTCTCAATCTGCACCCTGAGTTTAGTCCCTGTCAAGTAGCAGAAATGGGTTAGCAATTTTTAACATGAGTCCTTTGGAACATGGCTACTCAGTGCATTGATTGCTCTTCTTAAATCGTTCAAAATTGTCTTTAAATGTTGTTATTGTATAAATTGTTCCCTATTCTCTTAAAGACACTCTTTTCAGGATTCCTTCCTTTGTATTCACTAGAGAACTTTCCCCACCACTGGCACTGTCCTGACTCAGGGCCTCTCTACAAATATGACGGGCACCATCCAGTCAATGAGAACCAACCTCTACACTGAAGGATCCTCTTCTGCTAATACATATACACATTTCATCAAATAACAATTCAAGAGAAGAATTTCCTTCCTCATATAATATTATCTTTGCAGTATGCCCAATAAACTCCTGCATAATCTCATTCTCCACTGTGTACCCCTGCTCCAAAACTGGACTAAGGAGGTTTATATTCTTAGGAATCATTCACTCCTCCCTTTAAGCCCCAGAACAGGTGATGAAGAAAGCAAGAAAACAGATTCTTTTCCTATGCCAATGTTTCCTTCCTCAGTCTCCACACTGAAAATTATCAATCTTACTTATTATTGCAATGAGCTTTTTTAAAAATCTGACTTTTTTAGATAATAAAGAAATAGCAACAGAATGTATAGGCAGGTTGAAAAGAGGAGAGATACCAGCTAGGTAGTACAGTGGATACAGTGCCAGGCCTGGATTTGGGGGAAGCTGGATTAAAATCTGGCCACAGATACTCCCTAGCTATGTGACCCTAGGCAAGTCACTTAACCAACTGCCTAGCCCTTGTCACTCTTCTGTCTTAGAATTGATACTAAGACAGAAGGTAAGGGTTTTGTTTTGTTTTTTAAAGGAAGAGAAACAAGGAGAAAAAATATATTTTAAAAATCATCTGGCTTCTAAATCCAAAGTAATTGCAATTTAAATCGGTATTAACAAATCTTTACTATATGAATAAATATTAGAAATAAATACAAAAGTTTCTAATATGTAAGAGATCAGGAATCAACCCAGAATTAAGAAAATTCTCTTAGATGATTCCCCAAGAAATCATGTCTTCAAGATATTTAATCATATGCTTTATGAATTACCCTAAAACGTGACTGCCTAAAAATAAAAGTATCACAAACATCTAAATTCAAAGAAAAAAATCCCTATTCTAGCTTCTATTGGAATATTTCCAAAAATAAAACTACAGATTTCTCCCAGTACCCCAAGGGGATGAAAATTTATGGCTTCATTATTTTCAGGCTTCAAAAGAACTACCCAAAAAAATTAATAAATAAAAGAGCCATATCTATTGTGAGAAGCACAATAAAAATATGTCTCTGGCTTTTGGTTGTTCTTTATAAACCCTTGTGGTCCAGTGCATACACAACATACACATATAGTATACACATGCACACACACTTGCATTCGGACCAAAAAAGGGGAACAAACAAAAAAAATTGTTTTATATAGTTTCAACAAGGGTGATTGATTTCCTACCTGCCAAGACTTGATTTCAGGTTTCTGCGATTCCCCTGCTACAATTGATGAAACCACTAACACCTAAAGCAGTGTAAGGAATGCAAGTGTTAGTGATATCATGAACTATAACAAACGATACACAGAATCCTGAACTCAAGACTTTGATTTTCACTTTCAGTTGTTTGTTGAAATATACATTGCGGAATTTTTTAAAAGGCAGCCCAAGTATTTAAAAACCTAATGGAGTTTGTAAACTGTGGTGAAAAAGTACTTACTGGTATACCTAAAATTCGCAGCTTGTTTGGAGATCAATAAAAAGCATGTTTTATCTTATGTCTATGGTCACAAAATATTAAGCAGGCATTATGAAAATTTATCCTCAAAAGAAAACCTTGCCCATTAAGCTCAACCCAGCAGCCTATATTCGTAGCATAAGATTTGTCACTGTGAATCAACTGTGAAGTATCTATTTTCTAGTTTGTGAAACTTCATAAGCTGGTGATCAGATGGGAAACATATGACATTAAGAGCATAAGGGCCCACCAGAGAGGACTGTAAGCCTCTTTTCATTAAAATTCATCTAACTGAAATAGTAATTGTTCATTGTAACGTAAATGGAAGGGATTTTTTTCCTTCTTTAAAGTTCAATTCAAAGTGACAAATATTTCTTACCCTTTGGACTTTTGTACTGCTGGACTGAGAAAAATGAGTGTAGTTTTCCTTTAAATCTAAGTATTTCTTTTCTTCTGAGGAATTAGATCCAACCCTTGAATTATTGGAAGGTAGGGGATTTTGTGGTATAATTTCCTTTGGCAAAGAAAATAAAAAAATAAGAGAGAGAAAAAGCACCAACATTTAAGACCTTATTGAAATCTAGCATCATATTAATGGCTTAGTTTTTTAAATGAAAGGCTTTTAGCATGCATAATTATAAATTAATGTGAAAGCAGAATAAATATCATTTTAAAAGTCAACATTAAATATCATAACTAATTTTACCTTGAAATATTTCTTCCTAGTAAAAGTTTTAATACTTAATAAGTTAGGTACTTGTTAATTCTTAAGTAAAAATACTGATATAAATATAAACATCAATCCAAAGAAAACAACACGCTTTTGAGTATGAAAGCAAGCTTGCAAAATGTTAGCGAAAATAAAATTAAGGGCTATAAAATATATTTTAAGGAGCTACAGAAGAGATACTAATATGCCAAATGTAAATTTTAAAGCACAAGATACTATTAAAAATATTAAATAAAATATTGTAAAAATCATAAAGACCTAATAAATTTCATATCTTATTTTCTTTTCAGTCAAGAAAATAACTTGAATCAGAAACATTAAATGCATAATTGGTCTATAGAACCTCACAATGGCCTTATAAGAAAACTATAATAACTAAAATATGTAAGCAAAACATTACCTCTTCTTGTGGAATATTTTTATCATTTTCAGCCTCAATTCTCACTCTTACAACACCTGACTTGTCCACAATCTCTTGAATCAGTTTTCCATTTTTTCCTATTACTTTGCCTATGGATAAAACAAAGAATGAATCATATTGAGTTTTAGGAAATATTATGCATTTAAATTGTGTCCATAGTTTATTTATTCTATTAACTGCAAAATAATTCTACCTCAATAAAGAAATTTTACATGAAAAAGAATAATTTTTATTCATTCCTTTGGGCCTGGACCAGTTGCTGAAAGTGTCTATTAAGATTCACAAAAACAGGGGGCAACAGGGTGGCTCAGTGGATGGAGAACCAGGCCTAGAGAAGGGAGGTCCTAGGTTCAAATGTGGCCTCAGACACTTCCCAGCTGTGTGATCCTGGGCAAGTCACTTAACCCCCATTGCCTAGCCCTTACCACTCTTCTGCCTTGATTCCAAGATGGAAGGTGAGGGTTTAAAAAAAAAAAGGGATTCACAAAAACAGGAAAATTCATTTCAAAGTATTTGTCATGCTATGTGTAGCATTCTGTGTAGCTGTGTATATAACTCTACAAAAGTACTAAAATAAGAGACCAGAGAGGCCATGTGATCCAGGCTATATCTGACCAAGAACTTGTTCTCTAACATCTCCAGCAAGTAAGTAGTCATCCAGCCTTGACTTCAAATGCTTCAGCTGAGGGGAATCCTGGCTCTTCCCAAGGAAGCCCACTGAACTTTCAGATTCTAGCTGGTAGGAAGTTTTCTCTTTTATCAAGCATTTGAACATCTACCCAGTGCTCCTACTTCAACATGCAGGGTTAAATCTTCAAAGTGTGGGAATTCTCTCTACTAATATTAGATGGCAAGTTATCTGCTCTCTCCACTACAAGACAGCAGTTAAACAGGTCGCCCACAACACTCCTCAGTGCAGCACAAACCACATTAAAATGCCATTGAAAAATATTTAGCAAAATAAAAATTTAATACAACAAAGAAAACAATACATTTTAAACTAAATCCAAGAGCAGTCCCCAGGAATCCTTTTGTACAGGTAAATGGCCCTCATTTCTATTTGAATCTGACACCACTGCATTTACCACCTATGCTACTTCTTGGCAGCACCATGCAGTGGAAAGAGCACTGGATTTGAAATTACAAGACCCAGGTTTAAATCCTGCCTCTGCCAACTTAGGCTGACTGTACAAATCCTCAATAGGATTACAATGCATTATTCATTAATATTTATTTAAATGCCAAAACCATATTTGAGCAATTAGCAGATTATAAATTAACATTTGATTCTTCCCCTTTTTCCTAATAGTTCATCATCATATATTTACTTAATAAATTGGTATTTTCACTGCTGACACTATAGATTAGTTTCATGGTATGTAACAAAGAACTGCTCTTTTTAAAAAATGGTTATCAATATTGTACAAGCTTCAAAGTTTTCAGAGAGCATATGTTATGGGTAACATCACAATCTTGAAAGGATTGAAGTGCTTTCTCCAAGTCCTAAGTGCTCCCTCAACAGTGGAAATCATGAAAATCCCCACCGATGGAGCTAAATGGACAAAGATTGGATATTATCCACCTTAGGGATGTGAATAATTTCTACCCTGAGGAGATAGTCTGTTTATTCTATTTTAATTAGTGCCTTAAAATAGGCATCACCTTTTTGCTCTGTGAACTAGCCCCAGGTCACTTTTTATCCCACACTGGCACTACCATCTCAGCATGATTCTAACTCTCCTTCTCTTCAAATACTAATTCCTCCCTTGACTGACAAGGGTGCAGTTTCCTTCTTAATCTCTATTTAAACTTTTGTCAGTTTCCACCTGATTCATGCCACTTGTAACTTCTTATAAATTATGCAAATTTACAATTAAATTTTACAATGAAGTCTTAGTAAAAAGAAGAAAAAGATAACTTTTATAATGTTTTCTATTAAAATCTTGGGGCATTTGTGAACACTAAGTAGCATATGATATTAACCAAAGCTAATGAAGGAAATTAATTGTTCAAGAATATAAATGAGGACCTCCTAAAGGATGAGTCAAATATCAAGAAACATATAATTATAAAATTTTCCATTAAGTGTTGGATCACCTAATCACAAATTCATCCTGTGAGACTTAGATGGAAAGAGAATTATAATGTTGGCCATATCTCACACACACACACTCACACACACACACATACACACACACACACACACACTATTACTTCAGGGAGGATTGTATTTTAATTTAAAATCTAAGAATTTTTGAATTTTTTTTGTTTAAGATTGTATTTTTATAAAAATCCAAGAATTTTGAATTTTGTTTAAGATTGTACTGTTATAAAAAAATCAAAGATTTTGATTCTGTTTGAGAAAAGATCTTCAAGAAAGAAGCTTGAAACTTTTATATCCAGAGAATGAATTGTTGCAGAAAGATGCCAAAAACCTACACTTCATCAAGAAGATCAAGAATGAACTTTGGATATGATTGATTGGACTGAACTTTTGATTGAACATTTATTGTAATTGTACACATTTATGCCAAAAGGGACTGCCCCTAATTTGGCTTTCTGTCAATGCGCCTAGCAAAACATTGGTTTTGCTTTCTTTTCTTTTCTATTTCCTCTCTCACTATTCTAATTTCTCTTAAAAAATGAATATTGTGTATATCTATACTTAGAAGTGCATTTAGAACTACAAAATGATTATGTTAAATGATCAATGGGGAGACTAGTCTCCCAATGATCATCAGGGGGGATTGTAAACCTTAAAATTTCTTAGACTTATGAATGTTGGAAATTTCCCCATTGAGAAATCTCATACTGGAAAAAATTTCCTACTGATAGTAAGAACTCTATTGGAATGTGAACCCCCTTGGCATGGGAGGATCCTTCTCCTCCCTACCTGGGACTACTTTAGGACAGAAACCTTTTGCTGAACAATGGAAAGGGCTTTGACCTATGCTTAAGCATAGAACAGGAAGTTCATTGAGTCATGATTGATTTTAGAATTGATACAATAGAGATACTTGGAATGACAGAACCAGGTCTTGGAACTTACAATCTCCACCCTACTCAGCCTAACAGGATTTAGGAAGGGCTGCAGCATAGATCAAAATTTAATTATTTGAGAATATGACCTTCAACAGACATGTGCAAAGGGGGGCAGACCTCTGTGTGGTCCTGGGTTAAGCTAGAGCCACCATTGGCACAGGGGAGACACGGACAGTGATTGGTAGATGTGAGAACTGAGGGGAGGGGACTTAGATGGTTTCCTTAAAGATAGCAGGGTCTGAGGACAGGGAGAAGTGCCAGAGGAGGTTTTGCTCTGAGCAAGGTGGCTCTGAAGGAGGACTGAGGAGGTTGCTCTGTGGGAGGACCAGGAGAGGAGGCTGGCTCTGAAGGAGGAGAATTCTCTGGAAACATTTCTTGAAAGGAGGCTCTCTTGAAGGTGGAGCTTGAGGTTGGCATGAGAAGCCTCACCTAGAGAGATCTTGGGTGAGTGATAAAACCAACTGACTGATTTATTCATTCTTATTCCTTTCTTACTTTCTCTCTTTTTCTATTGATTAATCAGTGTATTATAAATTAAATTTCTCTATAAAACCCAGTTGGCTTGGGTATATTCATAAATTGGGAATATATTCCCTGGCGACCATCTTATATTTATATAAACCCAAGACACAGTAGAAAACATATTTCAGCGGTCATAATTGATATATATATATATTTCCTTGCTCCCAAACATTTTAATTATCACAAGTCAAATATCAAGAAACATATAATTATAAAATTTTCCATTAAGTGTTTGATCACCTAATCACAAATCATCCTGTGAGACTTAGATGGAAAGAGAATTATAATGTTGGCCATATCTCACACACACACACACACTCACACACACACACACAACCTGATTTGTCTGCCAACTGTAACATAAAGAATACTTTAGGATGATTGCTAACATACATAGAGCAGACCAAAGCTTTACACAAAAAAACTATTGTACTTGAAAACTAAAAGCTATCAAGTTGATTTTACTCAGCAGGTGTCTCCAGATAAACTATTCATCTCAGCCTCTCTATTCTTCTTATAAGAATATAAGGAAAATGACTATTTCATGAAGATCACGGGTTGCAGTTTTAGGTATGAAATTACTTCTATACCCCAGCTATACAGCTACAATGACACTTCTTGGCTGATGGAAATACAAATCTTTTGAATATGAATCATGTATAAAGGAAGCATATAACTCATCTATTGACCAGTTAATTTTTTTAAAGATGCTACCCTTTGGGCCCAATAAGTTCTATCATACAATATTTTCAGATTTATTTCTTCTTTTTTTCTTTTAAAGTAAAATGTGATCCTATTGGTGCAGGTGGGAACTACACAATAATAGGACCCTAACTCAACTGAGGATGAAGAAAAGCTCTGAATTGAAAGAGGTTCCTTTGTGGAGCTAGTCAAAGTCCTAGGAATGATTGTTTTACTTGGTTACCAGTTTAGTTCTGGTATTGAATCCTAGCCCTTTTAAACCTCCAGAGGTGAAAAAATTTTTAAAAATTAAAAAACCCCAGTTGAAGATAAAATCAAACCCCATGATACCAACACATTTTAAAAAGCATTTCTTATAAAACTCTGTAATCTGCCATGGAGGCATCAATTAGCATTAAGAAGGGAGTTTGCTCATTCAGGAGTCCCCTTATGTCAATGAGATCATAGGCTCAGGCTTCTCAGAGTCCTCTCTGTACAATCAAGCACTGACATAATTAATTTACATAAATAGTATAAGCAATAGCTTAGACCAGTGATGGCAAACCTTTTAGAGACTGAGTGCCCAAAATACAACCCTCATGCCACATGTAAGCCACCTGCTTACCCAGGCTGCTATACAGAGCAGCACGTGGTAAGGGGGAAGGGAACAGCCCCCATAGGTTCGCCAACACAGTGTAAACTGTTTCTATGCTGTATTCATAGTTTGGGATTTTAACAAGAGTGATATAAAACTAATTCTGATATCCTTTTAAGCTCATTAAAATATTCTCTACCCATATTTTCCAATATTCCAATGGACCCTTGATATCCATTCCATGTGAATGTAGAGATTCCAACCCATCCATAACCACCAAAGGTTTATTTGTGTACATTTTGCATGGTTCTTACTGGTATAATACTTAGCAATGTTCATATTACCAGGACATACCTACTAGGTTCCTTGGAACTTGGATTACATCTTCTGCAAACTCAAGATAACCTCTGGCTTTTTTCACTGCATCCTGATCCTAAAATATGGAAGGAGATATAACATTTCAAGACATCAAGTAGAAAAACTGCAGATTTTTATTTTTTAAAACAAAAAGTAGAATATTATTTATTTACCTCTCCATAAATATGAAATGTGCAAGTATCTTCATCTAAATCAATAGCAGTGACTCCAGGTACTTTTCTAGCTTGCTGAATATTAGCACCATGAGTGCCGATTGCCAAACCCATCAAATCCTCACGGACAATAAACTGTTCATGAAATCTTGAGGCAAGCTGTCTTGAACTCTGAAAACAAAAGCAGGGACAGTTAATCTGGTTTTGAAATATTAAAATCTTGTACTTATACCAGCCCTAATTTAAACAATTATGCAAAATCTATAGCACCATTTTGCTTGAAAAGGAATCCAAACTGTGATTAAGAATTTTGATGAAAAATATACAATATTACTCATAGCACTCAATATACTTTTAGGTAACTAGATGATCTTTTTCCATTAGATGCATTATTAAAAGCATGGAAAGGAAGTTAACAAACTTGAAAATAGTCATCATTTTTAACTTTATCTGGCAATTTTGCCATTAAAAATAAAATTAAGGCTCAAGTCTTTTAAAAATCAGTAAGAGAAATAAATCAAATTAGTTACAAGAGATAATGGGCCTCTTTAACAACAATCATAAAAAATATCACAATACTAGAATATTATTAAATGAAAATTAAGCATATGTGGTATATATTATTAAATGGGAACTATCTGAAAGCTTAAGAAAAGGGACACAAATTCATGTGCACTTTTAACTGCTGGACACAAAAGATAACAAGCAGCAAATGAAATAGTCACTTGAGCACAAAATTAACAGTATCCATTTTTCATTATACCAAAAGATATTTAATCACTAGTTATCAAAGAAGCTCAAATTACATAAAAATATCTTAACATCCCACAACTTCTTGAGTGGGAAGAGCCTCAAAAAAAGAAACAAGTAAAAAATGAATAAGAAACTTGCTGAAGGTGAGTAATGGAGCCCAGACAATACCCCAGGGTTCTTACTCCCAAGTTCAGTGTTCTTTCTGCCAATAAAGGGTAGAATTGGAAACATGTCATTTCAGAAGATGTTTACATTTTTAATCTCACAGAAACACGGTATAGTTTTCCTCCATTACTCAAACTAAACTACTCTGACCTAAATGTTATGTGATAACATTTTTTAAAAGTCATAAAATTAGTCAAACAAGGAAATCAGGTTGAAAGAAGATCAAAACAAACTAGCAAAATAGCTTCCACTGGGTTAAGAAATAAATAACAAAACTATATGCACATGTTGATAAAGACAGCTACTCTTCTGTTTATTTTTCTGCAATTCTCAATCAGGACATGGAATATAAAGAAAGAGTCTAGCAAGAAGTCAGCCCTCTCATTCAATTTCTCACCTGTCTTTTTCATTGATTTTTCATTTGCATGAGATTTCCCCCAACTACCATCAAATGAGATGATTAATAATCAGAAATCCAAAAAATTCAATAGTGATTGATTTCACCTGACACAAAAGCCTATACAAATTCACTTAGAATCTATAAAAATATAGGCAGCAGTACTATCACCAAAAATACAGTAACATATATATCAATACAAATTACTGAAGAAATCATTAAGTACACTCTTCTTTTAACAAATGAAATAGTAAATTAGGAAAATATACTATGACCAAAATCTAAAGACAGATGTTAGAAAATGACAACTGAGTAAAATGAATGTTTAAATAGATAGAAAGCACAAGTGATCAACGAAATATGCCTTGTATACAGTTCATTCAATTAGTATAAAAAGTCTAACCTGACAGTTCAAGACATGCAAGCACAAACCTACTTATCTTTTTAACTCTGGTTTAATTTTGCTAGGCAAAAAAACTTGATAGAAATAAATCTAAGTACTAATATTAAAGTCCAATATCTAACTATATATATATATACACACACATAGATATATATATGTATATACATATATATCTTCAGCATTTAAGACAAGTCATTCAAGTGAGAGAAGTAAAAACAACTTACCTCCAGTTGTTTACTAGCTTCTTCATTTCTCAGTATCAGAGACAACTTGGTTCGAAGACTTCGAAAGTGCATATCAATCAGCATATTTGCTCTCTTTGTTGTTACATCACTGATGGACTAAGATTAAAATCCATAAAGCCATTATTAAAATGAATGTATTGAATAAAATAAACTAAAAATGGGAAAAGGTAAGCCCACCTACCAAGATGATAAGCTGATAATTTTCAGAATCGTATGATACAGAAAAAGCTCCAACTGCTTTTTTGAAGTCCTTATGGGATGATTCTTTGGCACACCTAATAATGTATAAATAAATAATAAAATGGGTATTAATAAAATAATAACATGGCAATAAATGTAAATCATATGGTAATATATTAATAATATAGTAATACTGATATATAAGATATTCATTTGTAATAATATGGTAATAAAATAACAACAAAATAGGTGGCAAGACCATAAAAACACCACCTATTATATAATGTCAAGATGATTTCTAGAGCTAGCAACTATTGCTATATACTCAACATATTCATGTATGGTTTCTAACACTTTTATTTTGAACTAAATATCAAAACTGAAAATCTACAGCTACATTTCTATTTAAAACTCAGTACACTCATTAATCATAAAAGCCCAGACCTTCACTGGCCAACTAGACACCAATTCATATTTGAATAATGATCCCCTCCATAATACCAACAAACCTACTCATCTAGCCTTCACTTACAGATCTCTGAAAGTGCTTTTTCCTCTAAGTTTTCCTTAGAGACTCTGTAAGACTTTTCTATACACCAATTTTTATACACATTGTCTCCTCCATTGTAATTGAAGCTCTTTCAAGGAAGGGGCTACTTCTGCATTTTTTTTGTTTCCTCAGGGAATGTTTAAAAATGCCTAATGATGTACCTCCCAGTTTGACCTTTCAACTTCTTAAAGATATCAATGTCAAAAAATCCTGCCTTATATTCAACCAAAAATCTCCTCCTGCACCTCCCACCCACTGCTCCTAGTTATAAGGCCAAGCACAAGTCAATCTCTGGATTTGACAGCCCTTCAAAAACTTGAAAATGGATAATAAGGCCATGATCATTTCTTCTCTTATCCAAGCCAAACATTCCCAGTTCCTTCAGCTAATCTTCTTTTTGTATGACCTTGAGGTCCTTCACAACCTGTATGTCCTTCTCTAAATGGAGCCTTCACATATTGCCTGAGCAAGGAAAAGTATAGTGAGAAGAATATTTAATTCTCAGATGTTTTCATTTTCCAATGGAGTTGCCATGAGATGGGAGGATGGGGAAAACACAACCATACATAATAAGAATTGCCTAGTTAATTTCATTTCAACCAGTTCATCTAAGTGGAAACAATGCAGCCACATTAATCATGTAGCTCTATGGCCAAAATAACTGGTTTTGTTATAATGCTGGTTTTCCCTGCTAACAGTCCTTTTTGGATTAAGGAAACCAAAATCAGTAGCCTATTCAGGATGAAGTAGGAAAGGGAAAAATTTACTCAAGTTATTTCATATTATACAGGCAAAAAATCCTGGGTTCTTTAAATTTTCTCATCAGTCAACTTTTTTGGATAAAATACTGATTCCTCATTGAAGATTCCCTTAGGGGAAATTCTGAGAAATAACATTTAGATGCTCATCTCTCATTCTAAATCAGTTCAGAAATTCAAAATTTGAAGGTATTTTCTTTATCTTAAGGTAGTTCTATGCCAACAAATAAGCTATATCTATGAAAGCTTGTAAGATAAGGCAACAGATACTGAACCACAGAATGTGCAAATTATTTTGCCTTAAGCTACTTTATAGGTTTAAAAAAACCACTAGCATTCTGGAGCATCTTATTTTTTCTTCCTCAGTTATGTTACTTGATACCAGGACACATAATTCTTTGACTATCTCCCTTGAAAACTTTTGAAAGAAGTTGAAAATTCACAATCTGACTTATTTCTTGGGTAAGTTTGTTTGGCCAGGGGTGAGGGTGAGGGTGGAAGGAATATAGGAATAAATGCACAAAAAATTGTTTCTATGCACAATGACTATTTACAGGTCCTCATACAGTGATCTGCACACAGTAGGTACTCAAATAGACTTGCTCAACAAATCTTAGTTCAGAAATTACAAATGAAAATCTCCTTCAGCAATCTGTTTTCCATTTCTCACCATAGACTGAGATATTCTCTAGCCAATATAGTGATTCAGCCTTATCTAATGATTGTCTCTATCTTATAATGCCACTTCTGAGTAATAATTCTGAAATGTGACAACTTTTAAAAGACACAAACTTTAGTACATTTGAGAAAATGGATGCATTTTCATTCTCTATTACTAAGCCATATATCTTGTGATTAAGTTTTTAAAATAAATTCCACTTTAATTCCTAGTTTCATACTGACAAATTACTTTCCTATCTATTAAAATCTTTCAAGATTTACTTAATCACAAGGACATCAAAAACTACTGTATAAAATAATCAGTTTTCTTACAATTAATATAGTATAAAAGGTTGACTTTTATGAGGAACAGAGAATTAATAGCTGAAAATGACCTTTGAGATATCAGTCCAATCCTCCCATGACTGGTGAGGAAAATGACTTAAAGAAGCTAAGCCACTTTAAATATATTCTTCCTTCTATAGGTTTAATTTTATAGTGCTCAAGATTCGTTTTAATACTGCTAATAGTTTACCCAAACAACAGGATTATACAATTATATTCCAAATTTCAAATTCAGTAACTTCAGATATTGATGTGACAAAAATAAATATCATACAGAAGAATAATATCTCCTTCCAGACATCATCATCATCATCAAATCTGATGGTAAATCATTCAACTCAATTACCTAATTTTTGGACAATATTATTCCTAACTGCTGCCAAATCAAATCATCAACTGTACTGGTAACCTTTTTTTACAAAGAAGCAGAAAATACCTGCTAAATTACATCAAATTTAGAAGCTGCTCCAAGTGATTTAATTCAATTTTACTTATTATTTGAACCAAATTTATTTGTATTTGTGTATAAAATATATATAGTATGTATATATAGCATTTTCTTAACTTGATAACTTCACACTTACATTTGCCGTAAATCTTCTGGCACTTCCAGTTTGATCTTATGGAAAGTGTCTTTTGTTGCAGGTTTGTTGGGATTCACAGATCTTAAACGCTCAATTGTAACAATTTCATTGTAAGTGGCATCACAGGCTGCATATTCTATTACATAAAACTGATTAAAAAAAAAGTAACAACAATCATCCCTAGTCATCATTTTAAAAATAGGAGACATTTGTTACACCTATTCAAATCAAATTGAAAACAATCAAGAAATTCTTGGAGTGGAAAAAAGTGATATTCAATTTTAAAATTTAAAAAAACCAAATATTTAAAACACTAAAAGTGCCTAAATCAGAAATAATTTGCAGTTAGCTCCGTGAAAATTAAGAAACAGACAATACACTACAGCTGACACCAAAGAACAATAGAAGAACATATTTTGCCAATCCAAGGGGTCTCCCTACCTCGCCTTTGATCATGCGCACTTTAGCCAACCACCAGCAACATGGCTCTTTTTCATTGGCCCTGGAGTAAACCTATGTGTAAAGATGAACAGAAGACATTCCAATTAATATCACTTTAAAATCTGGATGAAAACTTCAGAATCAGAGAAAATATGAGTGCACACTTGATTTTCCAATTTATTAGATTAATAGCCAACATTGTTAAAATCTTAAACATTTAATTAAATGTAAGGTCCTTAGAGGAAGGGACAGCCTCCCCTAATTCTTCTGAATCCTTCTAAAGTGATTGGTAATATACTCAGAACTTCCTAAACATTCACTAAATATTGGCTAGGGTCAGGTAAAAATCTGTATGTAATTGAGAATGTTTTTTATTGATATGTTAATACAAAGTATTTTTAAAATTAAAACAATAATCCACAATGTCTTATATTATTCATCTGCATAGATTTGGAACCCAAGTATTAGCACACTCCTACGTTCAGACTAATGGCCAATAGCACAGATATCATATTAGCATGCCCTGACCCTGGTTGCAAATTAAACATTGTTTAGATGCTGCCCTGGCTCTTGTAGACTAGCAGAAAACTGTCAAATATTTTGTTTTCTGAACCAGCCACTCAGCAAATCAACATGCTACAAATTGGGGCCAATGGTTGATGGAGAATAAAGCCTACTGGGTTTTGGAAAGAGAAAAAAATATTTCACATATATTCTGAATGCCAAGCAAAACATTCCGCAAATATAGTTGGTCAAAATGGGAATTAAGCTAGGATGTATCTCAGTTAGAGATTTACTAGCACTAGGGAAAGAACGTCTATCACTGTTTGTTAGAACTCAAATTTTATGGCCTACTGAGATTAAGTGGGCAGCAGCATTTTCCTACTGAAATGAAGAGTGTCACCTACACTAAAAAGTAGAACTGCCAAATTCCAGAGGGGTCGGCTACCCACTTCCAACCCCACCACTCATCAAAATGCAGAAACAGAGATGAAGTAATTTGCCCATGGTCACACAGTAAATGAATAACAAAAAAGGACTGTAACCCAAGTCTCTGGACTCCCAGTTCAGTTCTTCATCACAACATGACACTTTAAGAGTTGCTAGAGTATAACTGAGGCACTGGTGATATCTTAATCATGATAATGTTTTAAGTTCTCTGAGAGTAACACAGGAAATAAGAATTTTTTTTTTCAAGAGTTTAATGAAACCATGTATCTGAACAGAAAATACAAAGATGCCTCAGTTAAAGGTTTTAAATGCAAAACCAGTATTAAAATCTTTTGATCATCCTCTATGAATGTTTATTAGGTCACATATAATTAAAAGCATCTCACACACTTAAAGTCCCTGGCATTCATCCTTCTATCCATTCTACTTCTCCATCCCAAAAGAAAAAGTTTTAAGAGATAGTATGGTAGGTAGAACCATACCAGTATCATCATCAACCTCTTCTAACAGAGGTTAAAAGGATACACTTACTGAAAAAAGAAAAAATACCTAACTCCAATGTGTCTAAAATGTGCAGATGCCTTCAAACTATATTCACTCATTCAAAATTTACTGATGAGTAATTACTATAGTTTAGGACCATGTGTTGGGCACTAATGAAGGTATACAAAATGAATAAGAAAACATCCTTTTCTCCCAAAGGGCTTCAAGAATCTCACAGCACCAGTTAAAAGACATTTCATTCAGATGAGCCCACATCTGAAAAATTATGTCCTCTCCAACATATGCTTGCTATGTGGTCATCCAGTCTATGCTTTAATACCTCTATTAAAGAACTCACCAAGAACTTCCCGAGGTAGTCATTTCACTTTCACATAGCCCTAAATATTGAAGATTATTTTTCCTGACATCAAGCTTAAATTCACATCTTTATAACTTACACCCACTAAAGCTAAAAAAGCACAAATGTAAACCCCTTCTAAATAGTATCCCTCAAAACCCTTGGAGGACAGCTATCACATCTTCACATGGCATCATATTGAAACCCTTCAACAACCTGGTAGTCCTTATCTAGAGGATCTCCAAATTATTTCTGTCCATCTTAAAATATGGCATCCATAAGTCAATTAGTATATCAATTGATACATTCTCAAAACACAAGAATAGTTGTCTCAGGACATTTTGTTGGGATTTTTCTCTTGGCCTTGAAAAATCTGCCTTGAATTATGCTACCCCCTTCAGATATGATCTAACCAGAGCAAACTATAACAGGACAATCACCCCCATTGTTCTATATTATTTTGCTTCTCTTAAAGTGGGCCAAAATAACACTATATTTCTTACCTGTCATATCTCAGTAAAATCTCAGCCAGTCTAGTTTAGAGGGTGAGGAAAATGACAAATATCCTTGTAGCTATAACATAAGCTAGAATCTAAAGGCCAAGAGGAAAGCGCCAAATATGATGGGGATTTTCAAGAGATTGACTAACCAACCAATAAGTAATTATTATGTATCTGCTCTGTATCAGGCATTTTGAATACAATTATAATCACAAGTATGATCAGTTTAGTGACTTACTATATATGATTAAGGATTATTTCTTTCTGAGAGTTCACTTTCTGAGAGAAACTAATATTTCACAGCACAATGTTGTGCCTTAGGAAAAAGGGCTCTCTCAAAACTGTATAGAACCCATCTTGGTAAACTGAAAAATTTAAATGTATCAAAGGAGCTTACTATTTAAAGGAATCCTACAGTAATTTATGTTTAGTCCAGAATCTGTGTAAAATGATTAACAATTTATTAACCTAAAATTTTCAAGAAATGATATTCACATGCCACATTTGCTTAAAATTATAATAAAAAGGTAAAGTAAGCTATCATTTTAACAAAACAATTATTTTCCATACATATAAAAACCACAAGGAACCAAGGTAAGTTTGCATACCCGCTACCATTTCCCAAGGGTGTCTGAGTAGCTTCCAAATCCTAGTGATATTTTGCAGAACTAGATCATCATAGGTCTTTAACCACACATACTGTTAAGAGGTTAAAGAAAGGAGAAAATAGAGGTGCTGTGACAGAGCCAAGGAGTCAAAAAAGTAATAGAAAACTGGGTACTCCAGACACTGCACACACACAATATTTTAGAAATTGGTACTTTAAAAAGTAAAAAAACCTTTACCGTTTGTCTTAGAATCAATTCTAGGTATTTGTCCCAAGGCAGAAGAGAAGTAAAGGGCTAGGCAAATGGTGTTAGGTGAATTGTCCAAGGTCTCACAAACATAGCTAGGAAAAGTCTGAGGCCATATTTGAACCCAGAACCTCTGGTCTCCAGGCCTGGCTCTCTACCTACCTAGTTGCCCTCATTAATATTTTTCTTGAATATGTCAACATGAACTGGGTAAAAATACCTAACCATCAAAGTCAAAGTCCTTCATACTGTTTAAAGAGAATTTAAAGATATAAACATTCAACAAGCTACAGAACTTAAATACCTTCCATTCCTCTTATGCTTAAATGAAAACAAGGAACTTACCTCAACCTCATCACTTTCATTGATATCTTTATTATAACCTGTAGGAGGTGGGAATCTCACATCATGGAATGGAATCTGTCTCTCTGGCTGCCAACTGCAAAAAAAAGGAAAAAAAAATCCATTCATTCAAATGTTTTTCTTGTTTAAATAAAATACTGATCATTTTCCAATGTGCATGTAATTTTCTAATAAAAATAAGCAATATCTGGTTAAATGTAACCTCTCGATCTTTTTCTAGTATGAAAGAAAATGTGTTTTTAAAATTGTAAATTTTAGGCTGGAAGGGCAGTAAAGACACTCCAATGAAGAAGACATGCAGCACAATAGCCTTTTAGTCCCAACTATGGTATTTTCCTAACCACAACAAAGCAGCATGGCAATTTTTAAAAATAATTTTTCAGTGATTTCATCCCCTCGAAGTTCTAAACTAAGGACAAAGCATGAATTGCCTCCAAAATTTCAATTAAATAAGTTAGTAAATATCAGTACAAGTGTTAGTTGGAGCAAACACACTTTTGACCTTCAAAAGAACCTTAACCACATTCCAACAAGGACAGAAACAAAAGCTAAATTCCCTAACCAAGCAAATGGGGGCAGCTGGCACAGTAGCATCTTAAAACTCACTTTTCCCCCTTAATTTTTAGGTCCCACGAGGTCAAGCCTTGCCATGGATTCCTAGCTGCTGTTCAGTACAACGTTCTAGCATGCACTGTGCTGGTGAGGTCGTATCAGTCAGAGAAATCCGATGAAGAGAGCCTATAGGAGTTAGGTAAGTGGCGTGTTTTTGTTTTTTTTGATTTGTTCTTTAAAACATGAGTGATTTTGCAAAGTTTATAATTTTTTAATCCCAAAAAATATAAAGCACTAAAAAATAAACTCTGCAAAAACAACATAAGGATTTTCCACTGGGAAAGCAGCCAAATCTAAGTTTGGGCGTCGATGCTAAGCAATGCTAGTATTTTTCCCCTCAAGTGCAGACATTATAATGAATTAGAGATCAGTGAGCCAACAGATAATTTGCAATAAAATCTCATTTAATTCAGAACTCATCATAACTTGGTTATGGCCACAGCTGAAGAAAAGCTTACCTTTACACTAACTATGAAGACATGATTATATGTGTTTGAAAGCTAACCCACTAATTTCTGCAATTAGGATTAGCATATATTCTGAATTAATGAGCCTTTATTGTAAATCACAAATTCAATATACTAATACTTGGCATCTCTTGTAATTGTGTTGCTTCCAAAAGGATAAAATACTGATTTATAAAACTGACAAAACTATGTGGATATAAAATTAAAACCTTGATATGAAATTTGGTAGAATGGAAGGTAAAGCTAAAAATATATCTAAAGAAAACATTACTATACATCTCTCTATTAGGATATTTCTTCAGGTTAGAGGTAAAAATAGAGCCTGAAAAAAAATCAAGGTTATTTTTGTAAAACTAGTTTTGATTAAAAAAAGGTATGCTAAAGATAAGGAAGAATACTTCAGCAGGAACCAACTCAATCATGACAGTATGGTGAAGCTCTACATAAGAAACCACAAACATATCATAGACTCCAATTTAAAGTATAAAAAATTGGCTGTCATTTCAAGTTACTAGGATGATAGCTTGAGGACAGAAATACTACTTTCTGCAGACACAGTAGCTGCAAAAGATAATGAGCTTGATGATGAGCTAAAGATGGGATAATTTTAACAGTATGTGGTGGTGACTGGGAAAGAGAAGAGAATTGACAACCCATTGCAATCATTCTATACACTAGATAAGACATTTCTGAATTCACAAGAAGAAATGAGTTTTTACTTAATATTTAATGATTATTTTAGTATGAAAGACTGAGAATAAGAAAAACTCCAGAGCAGTCAGTAAAAAAAAAAAAAGGTCCCAAGAATGGCAAATACAGGCAGGGTTTTATTCAGTGGGGAACCAAATAAGACAAATCCAAAAAATATACTTACCAAGGAATCTAAGACTTTTATTAAGAGTTAAAATTAATACACAGCACGTTTTCCAATATATTATCAACATTACTAGGAACCGCATCAAGTTTCAAAGCTTTTCATATAATTCACATTAAGCAAACTTGATGGAGACACCATTAGGCTAAGAGTAAGACTATGAGCAATCAAAATTCTTGTTGGAGTTGTAGCACTTCTTGCCAATCCACACCTCTTCTTTTTGTTCAAATTCTATCTAGGTAATGCCACTGGACCATAGGACTGCCTGGGACACCTAAGATGCTTAATCCTGCTAATAACAAAAAGGACTAAAGGCATATCAGCTCCTAGTCTAATACAGTTAAGTTTTCTAGATGCAAAACTAGCTTCAATGTGCTGTTTATTCACCTCATTTATGTAAACTATAAAGTTTTCCTCACTGTTCAAAGGTTTAGTAGATAACATAATTCAGAGTGAAATCCTTTTCCTGAGATTTCAATATCCTAATGACTTTCATAAAAACATACTTTAGTGCATTTTTTTAATTCCAGGTTCATCTTTCCCCCTTTAATTTCCCAACTCCAATTACTATCATCTTAAAATAATCACTGTTTATGAGACTAGAGAAGGGAGTATTTCCCTGTCTAATAGAAATCGGAACAACCAAAATACTTAGTTTGAGTGTTAGATTGCCAAACTTTACAAATGTTTGACTGCAATATGATGATCAATCCAAGAAGAAAAAAAATCACATTTTAGCTAATCTAAACCTGTGATTTCACTGGCATAGGGAATAAACTCCTAATGAGTCAATTACCTTAACCAGTATAGATCCTCAAATGCTCCACGACTTCAGATCTTAAAGAGCTTTCAGGCTCATAGGGACATTAATCTTGAGTCCAGGATCACAAAATCAGTGTATATCACAGGGTGAACTGAAACCTAGAGTTTCCTAACCCTAAGCCCAGCTCTCCAGAGATGCTTTCATTCAAGGATTTAGAAGACAATGAAACACTTGAAGATTAGATTGTCTAACTTTACCATTTTTTTACTTCCTTCTCATTCTTTTTTTCTCTTCTTAGCAATTTCTCTAAAAATTCTCTTCCAGACCCTCAATGCATTATAACCCCAATTTAACATTTCTTAGATTATTAAGTTCCTGCAATTTTTATAATTCCTTCTGGATATAGAATTCTAGATATCTAGTCCAAACCCCTTCATTTTACATTTTGAGAAAAATCAATCAACAAGTATTTATTAATAAGGAACTGAGGTAAGTACTGGGAATACAAATACAATTAAAATTCCTGCTCACAAGAAACCTATATTCTTACAGCAGAGACACCAAGTATAAATGGATATATGTATGTAGATAGAGAGATAAATAGATATATGCATACAGACATATATTAGCATATAAAGAGAATAAATAAAAAAATATACGGTCATTTGAGAGAGAAGGTACTAACAGAAGAGTGGATCAGGAAAGGTATCGGAGGAAATGCTTAAGCTCCATCATGAAGGAAGAGAAGGATTCTATGAGGCACAAGTGAAGAGAGAATGAATTCTAGGCATGAGGAACAACCAATACAAAGGCACAGAGACTGGAAATGAAATGTAAGAAAACTGAGGTCTAGACAAGTTAAGTGGTGTGTTCAAGTTCAGGAGTAGGACTAGAACTTAAGATTTATTTCAAAAAAGTCATAAATTCTTTCTTCAACCAAGCATGTCAGACATTTCTGCTTCCTTGTGTTGCTTCTAATCTGAGGTCTATAGCAAGAACCATGCTTACTTTGTTGTACAGAAAGTAAAATATAGCACCAAAATACCTGCCCCAATTAATCAACAACCGTTTAAATGTGTCTATTTTGTACTAGGCACTGAGCTAGGTGATGGGGAAAAAAAGACATAAGTAAAAATGTGCCTACCCTCAAAGGGCTTCCATTCTACTAGGGGAAGGATACAATATATGCCTAGATAAATAAATATAAGATGTTTACAAAGTGATGGGGGTTTAGGGTGGTAACAATTAAGCATTAGAGGAATAAAAAAACTTCTAATCCTTGAAGGAATTAAGGGTGAGATAGAACATTCTAGACATGGGAAATGACCTGGGCCAAAGTTGTGATATTGAGAGGTAGGATATCTTGTAAAGAAAAAAAGTAAATGGGCCAATGTAAATGGAACATGGAGTGTGTAATAAAGAAGAATACACAATCAAGCCTGGAGATATCTAATGAGCCAGATCATCAAGGGCTTTACATTTCAAAGAAAAGATTTTATATTTTATCCTAGAGACATCAGTGAGAAATAGAAGTTTCTTAAACAGGGGAGCACAATGATTTGATGTAAAAAACAGGAGTATTAAGGAGCCAAATCATTCCATGGGGCTAAATATTTAAATGTGCTCATATAACTTTTGACCAATTACATAAATGGATTTTCCTTAAAAAAAAAGCATACAAACAAGGATGGGGAGGTATGTTTAAAAAACGAATATTCTTTTAACTGATGGAAAATCAACTTACTTTTTTGTGGTTAGGCACAATGCCAAAAAAAAAAAACTGGTAAGACAATACATTCAAATCTTAGAGGTCCTGGAATATACAAAATCTGGTTCAATAAATTGTTATTAAATCTGATAGTTTTATTCAAAAATATGTAAGGACTTTTGGAAATGTACTAAATATACAATTCTAGGAGTTTAATACTTCAGCAATGAAATATCACTCTATCTCTTTTTTTGTAAACGGCTCATTCTCAACTAGATCAAGAAACTGATGACAAATTTTTCTGACTCAGGTTGCATAGTGGCATGTTTAGTATGTAACTTTTCTTTTTGAAATTAAAGGAAATTTATCATTATTGAACATAAGCAACCAACTTCTTTTAAGTAGTCAAAATTTAGAGTATAACCATTTGAAGAAAGATTCCATATAACATTTGTTTTATATTAAATTATGAACTTTTAAAATATTTGAGTGATACTTTAAGTGTAATCAAGATTTATTCTTTGAAAACTTGACTGTAAACCACATCTCCAAGGACTTACTTGTTTTCAAATGCAACCGTTATTGAATCTTCATGTACATCTTTTACAAATGCCTGTTTAAAAAAAAGAAAAAGAAAAACACAATAATTAACTGAAAATCCAATTAAGTCCTACTCCTGTTTCTTCATGATGTGAAAATGACATTGGGTTATAATGCAATGGGGTAAAGGGAGCACTCAAACAGCTTAAATTATGAATTTATGTAAAGTAACTTCAATTTAATTCCTACATTTATAGATCACTTAATTTTCATAATCCTTAAAATACATGTTGAAGAATATTTAAAACATTTGGATTTCAAACTAAAATCTGTCATTCTGAAAGCTTATAACTTTTAAGACTAGAAATAATGAAAAGCTATCAACTTCCTCTATGCTCATATGAATTTATATTAATAATTGAGATTTGCTAAAGTCTTTTTCATGTTCACTCTCTCAAACAAGTAGTAGTTGATCAAATATAGTTTAAAAATTTGAAGATTAAAAGCATTATGTGATTATTTGCCTTATTTATTACATAATAAATTAAACTCTAATTACCTAAATGTTATAACAAACTGGGCTTAATCTCCTAATTTCTTCAGCCCCTTAGGGAAAAAATCATAAATCATGATGGATATGGTTCAGATTACCTAATTAAGGCTAATGAAGTAACTTCTCACACTTTCAAAATTGGTAATACAAACCAAAAGTGTTTAATAAATTATCACCACTATCCGTGTGTTAATCACTATCCGTCTATAATTCTGGTAAACTACAAATTTTATTTTTTACTTAATAAGTTACTTAAAAGAAGAATTTACTTAAAGAGGAGACTGTATAGCCATCCTCCAAAAAGAGGGGGTGAGATCTATATTTCACCCCATAATACCAACACTCTAAAGTGGATCAACCATCTAAAATTTTTAAACCCTTACCTTCCGTCTTGTATTGGCTCCAAGGCAGAAGAGTGGTAAGGGCTAGGCAGTGGGGGTGGGGGGGCAAGTGACTTGCCCAGGGTCATACAGCTGGGAAGTGTCTGAAGCCAGATTTGAACCCAGGACCTCCTGTCTCTAGGCCTGGCTCTCAATCCACTGAACTATCCAGCTTCCCCCTATCTAAATATTTTTAAAAGAAGTTATATAATAAAAATGGAAACAGGTATATATTTGCCTCAACTATTAATAAGAATATTTTACCACTCAAATAAAAAAATCATCAGACCAAAATTATTTATTAATAGAAAAAAATTTATACAAAAAAGCAGTGTTTTTTTAAAATCCAAAGAAAGAGCATGTTAAATTTGAAATATATCAAATAAAGTCTGAAATACAGAATCTTAAATATGAAAAAAATTAAAAGTTCAATGTTGTGGGGTGGTAGGGAATCAGGAAATCTAAAAAATACTGTTGATTTTTCAGCACTACTTTCTGTCCTGGACTCATAACATAAGAGAAATCTATGAACTCTCTTCTCAAAATGGTATTTAAACATAAACAATAAGATGGACAAATTACACAAGGAGTTAATTATATTGAAATTCGTCCATGAAAATATTATAAAAACAAGTTCACAACCCATGGATTATGAACTCCTGCTATAGACAACTTAAGAGGGAAAATGCAAACTTAACAGTTACATGAAAAGATGCTTAAACTCCTTAACAATCAGAGAAATTAAATTAAGCCAACCTCCAGACACTACTTTTTATCCACCAAAGCGGAAATTTAATTCAACAAGCACCAAAGTGGAAATTTAATTCAACAAGAATGTTTTAAGTACCTACTAAGGACAGATACACTATGTTAAGTACTGAGGACATAAGAACAGAATGTGAGAGTGGAAGGGCCCTTAATAGTACAACTCCTACATAAACAAAAGGGGATCCCCACTGCAATATACCCTAAAAAGGAGCTATCTCAGCCTCTACTTTCCAAAGTGCAAATCTGACCAGGTCAGTCACTCACCCCAACCCCTATCAACAAACTCCAGGGGCTTCCAATGACCTCCAGGATTAAATACAAAATCCTCTGGTATTCAAAGGCCTTCATAACCTGGCCTTGCCTCCACCTTTCCAGGCTTCTTATACCTTAACTCCCTAACATGTGCTCTTCAATACTGGGACTCTGGCCTCCAGGCTGTTCCAGGGACAGGCCATTCCACCCCTCTGCCCCCAACACTTTCTCTGGCTAGCTGTCACATCTGGAATGCTCTCCCCTCCTCCTCTCCTACTATTGACTTTCCAGGCTTCCTTCAAATCCTAACTAAAATCCCACTTTCTAAATCTCCCATCTTGGAAGTCTTGGCAAATATTTACCAAACCTTTCAAATCTAGAACCTTCTCTTTTAAAAGTGTTTGCTGTTCCTACCAGCTTTATATACAAGCTTTTGTTATTTATAAAGTCTCCCTTTAGACTGTGAGTTCCTTTAGGGAAGGAGCTGTTTCACTCCTTTTAGTATCCCCAGCTCTAAGCTTAACAAATTTTTACAAGCTGATTGCTTGTGTAGAGGAACCTACCACCTCCAGAAGCAGCCCGCTCCACTTCTGAATAGATGTGTAATTATTAAAAAGTTTGTCCTAGCATCAAACCAAGTATAGCTTTCTAACTTCTACCCATTGCTACTGGTTCTAAGGCCAAATAGAATCCTTCCTCCACAAAAGAGCACTTCAAACAATCCTGATAAAATATTTCCTACACTCAAGGAGTTTATATTTTGAGGGGATACAACCTATATACAAGTGTGTAGTTTTGGGGGAGGTTTAAACGCTATTGGAGAAATGTTTCAAAGTATGCTAGTGACACCTGAACTAGTCCCTGAGGAGCTAGGAATTCCAAGAAGTGGAAGGGACTAAAGAGTACATTCTAGGAATGAGGGGCAGCGGCCTGAGCAACAATCCTGACCTAAGTATTAGGCTGCCATTTACAAAGTATTACAAAAGTAGGCCAGTTGGGCTAAAAGAGAGTAATGGAAAATTAAGTCTGAAAAAACAGAGTGGAATCAGATTGGGATGTACTTTAAAAAATAAACAGGAATCTGCATTGTACCCCTAGAACTGGGGAGCCACTGAAGCTTTTCTTGAGCAGCACAATGAATTTTCAGACCTGTGCTCTGGCTACTGTTCAGGTGTCAATCCCTAAAATGAAACCTATTCTCAGCTATGCTTAAGTTTCTTCTCCCACAACTACATGGAACAAGTTTTTACATTTCTTGCCTGTGTACATATCATGTTCCTGGGCCTTGGAAATAGCAATTTGTGTACTTTATGAAAAATGGATTGGAGAGACTGCCCAGAAGCAGAGAGAATGATGAGAAAACTATAGCAGTGTGGGAGATGAGAACCTGGATAAGGCTGGTAGTCAGTGATCAAAGTGAAGAGAGACCATTTATAGGGGTAGAATGGACAAGGATGGGTAATGGATTGGACTGAAGTAGTGGGGGAAGTGGAGAGTTCATATATGACTCCAAGGCTGCAAACCCAAATGACTAGAAAGATGATAATTAAGAATAAACAAGACTAAATCTAGGTTAATTATATTACTTTATACATAAATATATATACATATAATACTCCAAGATTATACTTAGGAACTTTGACAAGAACACTTATTAGCAAACAGAATAAAATCAAAAAGCCAAAAGGTCTTTTTCAATAGCATCTCTAAAAAGAACTTGTAAAAAAATATTTTTGAAAGTCTGATTATAATTTAACACTAGATTATTCAAAATAGTGGTGGAAAGTGTGCCACAAATTACAGAAAACCACATATAAAAATGAGCAGAAGAGACACAGTCATACAGAAAGTTCTTTAAATGGCTAAAAGTATCATATAATCCTACTAAAGGTAAAGGAATAACCCCTTAAAATGAGCTGGTGAACCATTTTATTATTAATTAAAATTGTGTTTCTTATCTAAAATGAACGTTTTTGGTTATTTTTACCCTTCAAAAAATAACATGAAGGAAAAAGACAATCCAGGAACATGGATAAGGAAAACTGAATGGTCTACCTCTGAATAAGAATTGGCTATATACTGAAATTCAGAACCTAAATTGAATACTGAGAAATTATTCGTTTGACAAGTCAGCTTTAATCACCTTGACCTTTCTACAACCAAAATATTAAGAATTATTCATTCAAGTAAGGAGCCACCTCTTTGTCAAATAAAGAAAACTTGATATGTCCAAAATACCAATAATGGGGTGCTGATAATCGAGAACGGGGTCCTTACAGGTATGTCAGGCTTCAACCCGTAAGTGCAATACTGGTTCAGTGACCTACAATGAACTATTAATCACTTTTGAGCTGAGGTTAACAGCAGAGTGAAAAAGAGCACAGCTCCCGCTAAAATCCCTCCAGGCTCCTTCATAACAATGCTACACACCCTTAGAAGAAAAAGCTGGAAAGAAAAGAGTTCCTGGAAAGACTTCTTTCCACTATTTTATAATACTGCCAGATGATACAAGTGTGCACACTTTTCTTAAAGCAATCCGATGATTTCTAAGCTCATCGTTTCTATGATTACAAGAAACAAGCCATGTACAATCAGTATGTACATACAAAAAGGCAGTTCCTTGCCTTCTTCCTTGCCTGTAGAAGTGGAGGACTATGGTAGGGAACACTGCAAATGTCTGACTTTTTTGATGTGTAAGTTAAGTTTTCTCATACTGTGATTTCTCTTCTCTTACTCTTTGTTTTAGGAGATTGTTCTCCAGGAGGAGAGAGACATTAGAAAATGTAATTGATATAAAAACAAGCAAAAAAAGCATCAATTAAAAATTGTTTTAAAAAAACCAAATCAATTGTAATATATGTAGTCTGGTTTAGGGGGATATAATATTATGCCTATTCTGAGACCCTCTTGGGGATCACTCCAAAATGTATGTATCCATTTAACTCAAATCAAGATTGAGTGATGTAAACTTGGCACTAGCATGGACAAATTCAACCTTGTACAGCTTAATTTTAACTCCACCTCCATGGATAGTCATGGGTAATTTAAAATTGCTTTAGCTAAAGAGAACAGATGGAAGACACCATGCACTTCTCTATTCACTCTGCACTCCTTTGCAGTATAACTTCATTTGCTTCAATAGCAAAAGATTACATTGTCTTCAAAGACCAATTGAATACCTAACTAGAAAAAGGGATGTTGGTTTTACATTTGTCAGTCATTCATATTACTCAGAGTATCATGAGAGGAAGACAACAGTACAAGAGAGACATTTACAAACTGATCACTCCCCAACCTAATTCTGTACACAACTGTTCATTGAAGAAAGCACATGAAATCAAGATTTGGATTTAAATGCTACTTTTCACACATACTCTGTGATCCATGGGCTAGTCAGTGTCCAAAATACATTCCAGGAATAAACAAGTTACAGAGGATTTATTAATCAACATTAGTGGAGGGTATTTCCACACTCAAATGAATGAAATCATGGTCTGGGGAAATAACAACAATAATGGAGTTAGAAAGTGGATTTGACAAAGCAGGGAGTATGCATTGTGTATAAGATTATTTCAGGTGGAAATTAATTCAGCTCTGGTCACTCACTAACTCTAAATTTCTTGCCAAGGTATCCTTCCACCATAAGCCAGTGCCAGCTAGCTCATTTCCTGAGCTAGTGACTTTTATTTCATATGAAGCTTTTTAGTTGAAATATCATTCTATATTTAAAATCTAAAACTCTATCCAAGTAAACCTAGCACTTCTAAAGACAGTATCAAAGGCTATGTATGAAATTTAAGAAAAAGAAATTTTCCCAAATAAACTTCTTAAACAAAATAAAAATCACCAAAAAACTGAACTTTCAAGTCAATTGGGAGGAAAAAAATAATTCAAAATGCATACAGAATCTAATTAAAGGCAGGAAAACAAAACTAGGTTAGCTTTGAATATTTCTGTTACTATTACAAACAAATTTTTGATAGTGACTTAATTTGTACAATTCGAGTTTGTCCTTATAAATCAAGTGGGCTTCTAAACCTTAACAAGGAATCTTGTAACCATGTTTCTTGGGATCAATAGTTTGACAGTGTCAAAATCATTATCAACTATTATCATTAGCATTAATATTGAAACAATGGCAATTTTACTATGAAAATATTCTGTCATATTAATATGACTTACTTGTGATGAGTGACAATGACCCATTTAGCAACTGAGGAGCATTTTTAAAATGAGTTTGGAATAGACTTAAAAATGACAGCTTCAACAGAGTAAATCAAAGTAAAAACCACAGAAATAATAACTTTGTGGAAGACAATGAGAAAAGAATGACACAACAAACCAAAATTTCTGGGATACAACTTTAACAGTTCTCAGAGGAAAAATCTTATCTTAAGAACATACATTAACAAAATAGAAAGAGAAGATTAATGGACTAAATTATGCAATTAAAAAATTAAAAAACAGTTCAAAATAAGCACAGAAGAAGAAACCTCAAAAATTAGAGAAAACGTAAAACTGGAAAATGAATACTATAGAATTGATAAAAATAAAAGTCAATTCTTTGAAGATTAAGAAAACTGTTTAAATCTTTGGCCAAACTGATTTAAAGAAAAGTAGGAAAGTCAAACAAAATTTAAAATGAACAAAGAAATTAAAAGAAATCATAAGAACCTACAATATAGTTGTAGATTAGAATAAAAAAAGATTTTAACAGGGTTGCCTCAAAAAATATAAAATATTCAAAAGAATATAAATTATTCTATTTCAGAAAAAGAGACTTTAATAATTATTAAAGAATGTCCAAGAGAGGGGAATCCTGGTCCAAACAGATTTATAAAATTTCGCTTTCTCAAAAACTAAGAAATCACTCCACAAAATTTCTTTCATGAGATATATATAGTATCAATAACTAAACCAGAGAAAGATAAGGACAAGAAAAAGGACAACTGACCAGTAGCATTAATGACCATCAATTTAAAATTTTCTAATAAAATTCTGACAAAAAGGAAATAGCAATATATTCAAAATATTCACTATGATCAGGTAGGGCTGCTTATGTAATGCCAAGATAAACATTAAGAAAATAACAATGAATCATGTTAATAATTAAAAATATCCCCATTTCTTTCCAAATGACCTCTTATTCATATTCAATATGGATTCTAAGAAATTCAGAAAAGTATTATTCAATTCATAAATTTAAATGTAATCTTCCAGAGCAAAAGCAACTTTTAAATATCATGAGAATTGCAACTAAGATTTTAATTTTTTTTAAATGAAAAACATACTGGACTAGGCATTCAGTCAAGTTGTTTTTTTTTAACTTGCTAATGACTTGCATGAGAGTATATGTCCTATACAGCAAGTAACACTCTGAAAGCAGATTGTTCTACCTCAACATTGTTAAAGGAAACTGTTTTAAAGATCTTACTTTAGAAAGGGGAATTATTCCATACTAATAAATTTTTAAACCAACTAAGATGACTACTTAACAAAAAGCAATTTGAAGTTTAAAGACACTAAAAACAGAAACTAGAGGTAGCATGGAGCCAGTAAGCCAGCTTCAGTCAGGAATACCTTGGTTCAAGTTCCATCTCTGACATATACTGACTGTGAGACCTTAAGCAAGTAATTTCATCTCTCAGTGTCCTAAAACCATAGGGTGAAGATATTTAAGATCTACATTTCATAAAGATGTTCCTTGAACAGGAGCTCCTTACACCATTGAAACCAGAGGTCCAGTTTAAAAACATGACGGCATAGAGAAAGGGGAGGAGCAGAAGAGTGGAAATTTTTGAGGACTAGGTTTGTTTAAGTAAGAATATTAGTAACTTTAGTACTAGGAATAAACATTTGATGTTAAGGGAGGGTAGAGCAAAGCGCCAACAGAAAGATAGTCTGAAATGATAACAATACTGTTCAAGGTTTTATGTTTCTATCCTCAGCACCTAGTATAGTGCGTGGCACATCAGCAAGTGTTTAATACTGATCGATTGATTGGACTGGATAGCTAAGTGTATAAAAGTCATATAGTCTGGCAGGAAAGGGCCATGATGCATTTAAATCCCAAAATCAAGTGGAATTATAATCATGTTCCAACATGTTTGTTCACTTCTTGAAATGTCAAAACATTTTTAAACAACAGTAGTAATATAAAGTATATTAAATCACTTAGCACCATAAATTTATAGTGTATTTTAGGTACCACTAATTACCAACAAGAAATGCTAGCCACTGTTAGCGGGGGCAGCTGGGTAGCTCAGTGGATTGAGAGCCAAGCCTAGAAACGGGAGGTCCCAGGTTCAAATCTGACCTCAGACACTTTCCAGTTGTGTGACCCTGGGCAAGTCACTTCACCGCCATTGCCTAAGCCCTTACCACTCTTCTGCCTTGGAACCAATACACACAGTATTGATTCCAAGATGGAAGGTAAGGATTTAAAAAAATGCTAGCCATTGTGCCTAGCACATGATAGATGTTCAATAATGTCTGCGGATGGTGAAAAATTAAAACTCTCAATAATCAAGAGTCTCTACACCTCAGAATTTATGTAGTCAATGTCCTTAAAGAATATAACATGGTTTAAGCACACAATGGCCAGTACATAAGTATTTAATAACCAACATGTAAGACACATGATTGCCCTAACAAATAAAAATGAGAAAAAAATAGTTGGTAGGAAGTGAAGGACTTTCTGGATTTTATCTCATCATGATCATGAGATAATCAACTGGGGATAGCATCTACTCCTATATAGTCTAAGTAGGAAAAAGTAAAAATAGCAATCCTAAATATACTCTTAAAAATTATGTCCAATTCAGTTTAGCTTATTGAAAAATAGTTTGAGATCAAAAAGTCAATTGATTCTTTCATTAAAACCCTAAAATGGAGCCTTTTAAAGGCTCTCCTTCATCAAGATGCCTTTCATTCAGGTTAAGATCATACAAAATTCCCTAGTAAATAGATAGCATGGTTATTAATCCTGTAATTATTAACTTCAAACTAAGCATAAAACATGGACATGTATACCTAGCTAGGTATTTGTCAGTACTACCAATACTAGAAAGGAAAAGCTGAGGAACTAATAATAAGTCTTTGTGGCTAAAGAAAACTTCCAAAAGTCAAGTGCAAAAGGAAAAATAGAAATAGATTATTAGCGTTATATGAGTTAAAAATGTATTTTGCAAATTAATTTTAAAATAGTGCAATAAATTGTGTCACTAGACTCTAGATTGTACTCTTAACAGTAAGCCCAGTGGAGACTGGTGGTCATCAGTTAAGTACCCTAGGGTGAATCGGATTTTTTTTAAAGGAGAGAATTTCACCATCTTTTTTCCCCTCAGTGCAAACCTGTGGAAGAAGCACTATCTAGTAACTGATGAAAAGACTGAAAAGGAAGTATCAGGGAAGATGCCTAAATGCCAAATCCATCCAAAATCAGGTCCTATATATATAGTGTTCTGTTCCTATCACAAAAACCCAATGGGAGTCATGCTTCCTCATTCATAGCTCTTAGTTCCTTTTTTGATGAGAATACAGGATTCACTTCATACTCTCCTTTGCTCTTCCCCGGTCTATTTCTCTCACCTTCTCCCCGGATACAAGAATCCAAAGAACAAAATGCAATCTGTGGCACCTTAGATTTACTTGTAGTAATCACTGCTGCATGTATAATATTGACTTCAGAAATGACACACTGTCCTGGTTCTCCCTCCTCTCTAACTTATCTTTCTTTTCCTCAATCATCTGAGTTACCTGTGCTTTACCTTCTCTGAATTTTCTATCAATTTGTTTGATCTCTCCATAACTTATATTCAATTTATCTGGGTATATGCTGTTTTCCCCTAGTAGGACACAAGCTCTTTGAGGGTAGGGGCTCTCTTTTATTTATGCATGCATGCATCCCTAACATAGAGCACATGGAGTTACATTTGTTGACTTACTTAATCTTTCCCTTGCATATTTAATATGGCTTAAATTAATGACTTGAACTAACAACCATTTGCCATTCGACCACATTTGAATCTTGAAGGGGAAGAATTCAATCATTTCCCCAAAAATGGCTTTGAAGTACATACATAACAGCCTCCAGATCCAGTCCATTTATTCTACCCAAGAGCAATGCCATACCTTAAACTAAATCACCAGCCAGAACAACCCTACCTCTTAAAATCTCTAGCTCTGAAATTGTCCCCTTTTTGATAATAAACTTATGTCTTTTGACCTTGTATACTTTATAGGTTTTGTAAACATGAGGCACTCATTAAAAGCTTGCTGATTAATTACTAGATACAAATAAAGGAAAACAAGCTAAAAGTGTATTTTGTTAAGGGGCAGCTAGATGGCTCAGTAGATTGGAAGCCAGGCCTAGAGACTGGAGGTCCTGGATTCAAATTTGGCCTCGGATACTTCCTAACCGTGAGACCCTGGGCAAGTCACTTAATCTTCATTGTCTTAGTCCTTACCACTCTTCTGCTTTAGAACCAATACACAGTATTAATTCTAAGAAGGAAGGTAAGGATTTTTTTTAAAGTGTATTTTGTCACTGGGCTGACTGGCTGCAGAAAGGCTCTTAAACCGACACAGAAAATTATAGATACTTCTGAAGAACAGGAAGAGGCAGAAGCATCCTTCCCTTAATCAATCCCCAATAAACTACAGAGTAGGAGAAAAAAGCAGTCTTTGAATCAGGGAGACTTGGGTTCAAATCCCACCTCAGACATATACTAGCTGTGTGACCCAAGATGAGTAACTTAACCTCTAGATAACTCTCAAGAATTTTTAATTGCAGAGAAAGTACTAATCTGAATTAATTAGTAGGAGTTTTCTTACCAGTGAGTTCTCTATACTAATAAAATAACAGGTCCAGTCTCTATCCTCCCCACACTGACTATTCTAATGGCTTGTTTATTGAAATCAGAGGGCATTGTGCTTTTTAATTCCTTCTCAACAGCAACACACTCTTTTCTGAACTTGTCACACTTCTTTTTCCATAACAGCTCTTTTCCTAAAAGCCCCATCCCTTCACTGGATAGTCTGAGTCCAGTGGACCCTGACAAGTAGCAGCAACATAGATCTGTGGAGGGAAAGGAATAGTTCAAGACTTTCAGAGAGGACATGAAAGGAGGCAGATGATCTGAGCCTTAAAATAAGGAGAAGCATGGCGCCATATACACAAGAAATGAATAATATATGAATTGAATTAAACCCTAAAGTGCAAAGATAAGGATGGAGTGTGTTTCATTCATAGAGGATGGCTTATGCTAATGCAGAGGTCAGATTTGAGGAACAACAAAATGTTGTTTTGATGAAGTACATAGAGCAATGTTAGAAAGAGTTAGAAAAGGTGGGGGAGGCTGGAACCAGATTTTAGAGAGTCCTATATGTCAGACTAACATGTCTGTATTTTACCCTAGAGATAATAGTGAGAGCCAATGAAAGCTTTTTTTAAGTAGAGGGTATTACAGGGTCAGATGTATCCTTTAGGAAGATTATTTCAACTGCTATGCGAAGAAGAATATGAGAGACTACAGACAGGAAAACCAATTAGGAAACTATTAAGAGAGGGTAGGCATCAACTGGTAACCAAGGATGGCATTATTAAAGCTTAATTTGGAAAGTAGCACATTTATTTAAAGGCAACTTTGGTTAAGAAATGTCCTTTTAGATGACTGCTAGCTTTCACCTTGACTTGCTTTGGGCTAATAGATTACTGTATTTGGAAGACAATTATTTTTCCTAGTCAAGGCAAAAACTGTATGATAATTGGGAATGAGGAAATTGCCCCTTAATAAACTGAAAACAACCCATTATTATAGCTAGAGAAGGTAGTCTAGTGAAGACTTAGGGATGGACAAGTTAGCTTTCTCCATATAAAAGGTTGTCATGTGAGAGGGTCCAGATTTGCTCTTTTGGGGGTTCAGAAGACAGTTAAATCAGGGGTTTGAAGTTGGAGAAAGATGGATTAGGATTTGATACAATTAGAAAAAATTCCTAACATTTAGAGCTACCCAAACGTGAACTAAGTTGTTTTGGAAGGTCTGGGTTTTCTCTCACTAGGGTAGTCAAGCAAAGACTTCTTAGATAAGTTACAAGACCAAACTGTTGTTCTAGTCTAGAATATAAAGTAGATATATGGTCTCTGAGTTTCCTCCCATAAAAATCCTCCCTTAGCCTGCTTTTCTTCCATCACCTTCCTTCTTCTAAGCACATCTCCCCCTGAACTCCCAATTTCCTATTTACCTTATTTCCTGGGTACTCAGCTAATGATTTTCAATCTACTTCAAAAAGGAGAGAATTGGGGGAAAGAAAGTCAATAAAGATATTAATACCAAAAAAATGCAACCAACAAGAGATCACCAACCACCAACCCACGTGCTTCCTTTCTCATCATTTGTACAAGATCCCTTGGTATATGCAGAGATCTTCATTCAATGATCTTCTATCATTAAGTGAGGCATAAAACAGGGCAGCAGAGGGGAAAAAAACAAAGACAGTATTTGCTGAAAGGGTTTTGCCACAGTCAAGAGTATGTCCGGTTCAAAATCCAGATAGAAAAAGAATTCCATGTGAGATGATAAGGAGGTGATTGAGATAGCTGATTTGGAGATGACACTATACTGATTGCATCAAGCCCCAAAACACTGCAGGGCCTCTTCAATGAGATCTGCAGCCACTTGAAAGAGATCAGCCTAGTAACCCCCACAGGAAGAGCCAAGAGGATGGAAATTTTATACTGCTCACATTATGGCATGTAGTTAGATGGCCAATTGAGTTAGCAAATGTATCTTCAACAGGCACTACATGCGGACAGTGAACAGCACTCATAATTGAAAATGAAGACGAGAAATAGCTGGATCTCATTCTTGTAGTGATGCTCTCTCTATAGCTCTAAATCACCTCAATATCTGAAAAATCAGAACTGCAGGTACAATAGCAATAGAAATGCACATTGTGGGAAAACATATGCTACAGCAAATTACCTATGAAGACTCACACACAAAAGTGTAAAAGTTACATTATCTTTGAAATGGTATGACCTGAAAGAGTAAGTGGCCAGAGATTGTAGAGCGCTGCCATTAAACATATGCTGGATCCAAATCCAGGAGCTGATTGTTAAATTTTGAGTGTAAGCATATATACACATCAGAAACAGGGAAATGATATAAAACAGAGCTTGATTGATTGTTTTGTTGATTGTCTAGACTTAAAGTAATAGAGAAAATGTTAATGATGTAGATGAAACTTAAAAGTGTGCTGTGAATTCATCCCCCCCTCCTCCCAGAGCTGGTTGTTAAAACATTTACCAGCACACTGCTAGCTACAGTACATGTACATAAAATATTCAAAGATCCAGAGGAAGGCCTCTAGCATGTTTGGTAGATGCCACATTGAAGATTCGTGGCAGAATATGGACAAAAATCACTCAAGTTAAGAAAGTGTAGATGGACTACCTATATCAATGAGATCTCAGATTCATTAGTGTGGCAAGTTTTACAAAAAGTAGTAAAGAATCAATATTCTTTGTAGGTCAAAAGATTGATATCCACACGTCCCATCCAAAAAAGAAGAGATGAGAGGGCATAAAGACCACTTTATTAAAAGATTATACCTTATACTCCAAGGAGATCAATGATACAAAGAAAGGCTCCATAGATATTTTGGTGTATGTAGGTAGGACTATTTTGTAGGCAAAAAGAACTGAAGAGAAAGAAATTAAATGCTGATCTGCTGAGGAACAGGCAAACAAATTGTGGAATAGTAATATGATGTAATACTACTCTACTGTATGAAACAATGGATATGAAGAACACAGAAACATCATGAAAGTTACATGAACTGGAGAAAAGTAAAATAAAGAAAACTAGGAAAACAATGTGCATAACTAAAAAAAGAAAAACAAATGAAACTGAATGCTTTGAAATTATAATGACCATAATTGGCTCCAAAGAAGAAACTAGAAGGCATATCCCCCCCTTTCATTTCAGAGGTAGGGAACCACAGGTGTGAAATTTTGTTTATAACATCACACTTGGTCAATATGTTGCCTAATCTTGCTAAATTGCCTGTTTTCTTCTATTATAAAGAAAGGCTATCAGAAGGAGGAGGAGGATGTATTTGGAAATGAAGGTAATATAAAAATAAAAGACATCAATAAAACCTTTAAAAACATAAAGGTTATAAACATTAAAATACAAATATAAAAGAGGGTTGTTTCTGTACAAGATACTGAATCCTGAGATTCAGAATCTTAATGAATCTGGACCAAGATGTAAAGAATGAAATTTGAGCTACATGATGATATATTTCCATTACAAGGCAACTACAATATAAATCCAACAAAGGACTCATAGTCATTGTGAAGAAAATATATCCAAGCATATAAGTAAGCTATGTGATTACTAGAAAGATATTCTTTTTATAGCTGAAAAAAGGGGGGAAAAAGAGGAAAGGAAGAAAACAGAAATGGGAGTAATACTGAAGCTGGTCAGCCCAAGGCACCACCCTCCAGGTGAAAAAGCCTCTTTCATGGTTATGGCATGTACCCTTTTTCTAGTGAACTGTCTCACGTACAAGTGGGGCTAAATATGAAGAAAACTTTGGACACCTTAATGCAAACCCATAGCAATGTCTGGGGGGAAAATTTTCAAAGAACAATATCATTCTGTCATTATGATTAGGGTGCCTTCATTTACTAAAAACAATTTTTATATCATAGTTTTTTCTCCTAGAAAACGGTACCTTGTAATAGTCTTCATAAGAGACTAATGCAATGGAACTGGAATAAAAATTAAGCAGTCTTACAAAGGATGACCTATTTTGATAACTATATTTCAATATAACTGGTTTTATTTATAAACGTATGTTTTATTTTACATATTTAAAATATTACTCTGAGGAAAAGTCAAGAGTTTTCACCACCAAGAGGTTGGGAACCTATGGGTGAGAGAATAAGGATGCAGAATAATAGTTTACACTTTGATAGTGCTTTTTAAAGACTTAAAGTTTGATTTTCTTTATAGCAGTCCTTTGAGATAGGGCAGGGGAAGTATTTTTATTAACTTCATTTTCAAGATAAGGAAACTGAGAAGGTAAAGTAGCCTGTTTATTCCCCTAGCTAATACCAAAAACAGGTCTTATGCCCAGATCTCTAGACTACAAATTGAATGTTCTCTCTCTCTCTCTCATATGTATGTAATCACAATAAAGTAAAGACATTTCACAAGACACATGAAAACAAGTTTCACTATTCTATACAGTCACACCTTGATCATGGATTAAAACACTTTTTAAGAGGATGAATAGCTGAAAAGGGGAGAATACAATCAACACAAGAGAACTTCTAATTGTGGTCCATCCTGTGGCACATTATAAATACTTAGTGTTTTGCTTTTTTGAATTTTTTTTTGCTCTTTTTTTAAATGAACTCAGTTTTCCACTGCATATTCCAAGGCACACAAAACAAACCCAAGTCGTCTCTGGACCACTCTCACCCATATAGTATCCTGTGGAAAAATTATGATGAAATATTTTAAAACTAATACCAGTATCATTATGAATTTTTAATCTAACAATTGAATGCTAAAGCAAAATTTGGCAGCAGTGGTAGGGTGAAGATTTCTAGCTATGCTTATACTTTTCCCCCCAAACCTAAAAAAGACTTACAGCAATAAGACTTCAGATAAAAAATTAAAAGAATGTTAGTATGGTGAGCGTAGTGAGATAAGCAATGGACTGGAAGGCAAGAAAATGTAAGTCTTCCTTCCTACCTCTATCGGGAACAAATTGGATGACAATGTAGAAGTCATTTTCACAAACCTAACAGTCTGTGATTCTAAAAGAAAATGGCCAGGAATAAAAAAGTTCACATAGTACCAAATGCTATCTCCTATGGAGGAAGTAGAAAACCTAAGGGGCACTAAACAATCAAGTGCTTCACCAACACTTAACACTTCCAAAGTGCCACAGAGGAAAAGATAACCTAAACTAAATGCAATTTATTCCTTCTGATGAGCAAGGTAGTTATGTTCACCAGTATTTAATCAGTATCAATGATAGTTTGCTTAGTTCAAAAGATGCTCTTGATAGCAAGGCAGTAGGCTCTATCATTTTCAAGGCAATTCCCTTGACAAAGAGAAATATTATTTCAGAGCTCCAGTCTGTATGTGTAACTCTGGTCTTATACACAGGGCATGATAAAGACACAAGGAAAGTTATAAGAGTAGGCTTGATTCCGTGAAATTCATTGACACTTATAAAAATTGTTCAAGATGCATGCCCTCATTTTGGTCAAAAGAATCATCTTCATCATATGAATGGCAGCATTATTTTAATTATGTTAATTAAGTTAAACATGGTGCACTAAATGATGTTAGAATTAGGCAATTTTTTTTCTACTTAATGAAGAAAAGACCACCCTGAAAGACTTTTAGAAGAAAACAATAGTATGTTAAATAGGTTTCATTATAATTCATCAGTAGTTCCTAATGTGATGTAGATTTTTTTTAATTCTATAATGGTCTTAGCAAAAGTTTATTTTCTCCTTACAGTCTAAGTAACTTTTCACTTATATTCACCAAATTAAGTCTCGGAAAATACCAAAACAATTTTTTAAAAATTATGATTATAAAACCCAGTCTCGCATCATTGAGCTTGAGTATAATAAACAATTATCAGAGAACAGATTTTTAGATTCAGTTCAAAGAATTCTACTCTTTATCCAAAGTACTCCGGCTGCATCCCAAGTCACAAACTAGAGGCAACTTGGTTTGGTATAAAAAATTGCTAGACAGGGTCAGGAGAAACCCGAGATCCAGAATTTCTGACATGTTACTAGCAGGATGACACTAGACAAGTCATGTAATCTCTCTGACCCTAAAGAAATGATCGGCAAATCTTATTTGCATTACCTACTTCCCAGAGGTGTTCTGAGGAAAGTATTCAAGAAGCTTTAAAATGTTAGCTATACATGAATTGCTGTTATTACTGAACAAGGAACAGGAAACTGAAGTGATAAAAGTTTGATATGTGGATGAGATTTAATACATTCATGTTCCCTTTAATACATTTTAAAAGTTCTTTATCAGGCTCTGTGAACTTTTCTTTTAATTTTGGCAATTATTCCAAAATAACTGATTTTCTTTTTAGTCCCATATTTTTTATCTAACACAATGTACTTAAAACATTATTCTGCGAATAACTTACAGGTTTCACCAGATTGTCAAAAAACACACAAAAAGTTAAGGACCCTGGTAATTTGGGTAGAAAGTGGGAAGGGGGGGCTTCTTGAAAATTATGTATTTTGGTGGGCTTTCTCAGTGATTCTTGGGGCAAAATATTTTTATAATATAAATGAGTTAAGCATAAATGACATCAAACAGAGGGATAAGTTTTTCCTAGTGAAAAGAATATTCAAGTATCAAAGGGCTCTCAATGCTACTAAATCTAACTTTAAAGTGATTTAGAATGAAGGCCAAAGAAACCCAATGTGTACTTCTTAGAGACTTTCCTAATTCATGTCGTAAGCACAGCTATCTCTTTGGTAGTTCCTAAAAACAGTATAAAACTGGCTGCTGCCTGGAAAAACTGCATTTAGTTTTGAACCAAAATCATATGTTCAACAGATTTTGAAATCTTCCTTCAAAATACGGGGTAATTTTGGTTATTAAAATTTGAATTCAAACATCACACTAAAATATTCTTTCTCATTTTGTTATTTTTCAAAGGATCTTTTCTTTCACATTTTCCTCAGATAGGGGCAGCTTTTCTAAAGAAATTCAATACCTTTCCCAGGACTAGTTCATTTTAGATTAGTTTTTTAGTCTTCCTTTCTTCTCATCTCTTACCTTTTTTCTTTTTTTCCTACCTACCAACCTCCCCCAAATAATGGGAAGAGTTCATTTATATTTTTTCTAATGAAACGTAGCAATATTATGATTAATACAGAAATTTCCATTTTTTCCCCAATCATTTACCTGCTTTTCTCCATCAACACGAATCATTTGGGGGTTAAAGTAAAACTTAAAAAAAGTACAACAGAAATCTTTCTATAGGATTTTGTTGTAGGTCTTTTCCACCCTCTCTGGAGCCAGATAGGGCCTTCTTTCCTCCATTAAAACTAATGCTGTTCAAAAATAATCTCAAGCAGACATTATCTATATTTATATTTCACTTATGAATTCCGTAAACAGGTAACATGTTTCTGGAAAAAGCAATAGACCCTTTTTGATTGGGGATGATTCACAAATATTGATCAATATCTATAAGAGTATGACACCTCTAGCAAACTGATAATCCCTACTACACTATATGTACTGAGAGGCAAAGGAGAAAGGAGGATACTCCTGATTCTCCAGGGCATGCACTTCTCACAAACGAAAATCTTACTATATACAGCTGTTCAGCACAGAGGAGGAGAAGTTACAGGCTATAGAAACGTAATAAATATATATATATATATACATACACACTAAATTTTGTCTTAATAAAGTCAAATATGAAACCAACAGCAAGAACTATTCACAAAAGTAAATACCAAATTGTTGCAGTTTCCTATTGTTTTTCCTTATTGGGAGTACATTCAATACATCTGAATTATGAAATTTTTTATTCTTGAGATCTAAGAGTCATATTTTAAAAGTATAACTTGTCGAATTTTTAAGGCAATTACGTCACTTTTTGAGTAGCCAAAGGTATCTTTATCTGTACAGTTATTGAACTTGTTTGAAAATAAAAAGGATTCTTTTTTTTTCCCTGTGCTTGGATACTCTCAGCTAGTGAAATCAAAACGTGTGATAATATTTACTAACGATGGGATTTAAACTTTTCAGAACTAGTTCCCCAAGGTATTACAGCATTAAATTAGCAACGAGGATTCACAAAATTCCAGATCAAGTGGCAGTAAGCATCAGTGACTGCTAAAATGCATTCCTGGGGGGAGGAAAAAATCTTAAAGGATTATTTTTTAACTTGTATTTTGCTTTCAAAAATTAGGTTTCAACCAACCTGTAAAATATTTTTAAAAATCATAAAGTCAATAATGCCTATTTTAAAATCTCAAGGGAGGATTCTTAGTACCTTCACAAATACGAGCAGATTTCTACTCAGCCATAGATTTTGCAATACATAAATAAAAGTATTTTGAAACATTTATGATCCAAGAAATTACTTAAGTTTGTGTTCCATAAATTTAGGTCTTGAGGCAAAAACAAAGAAGTAGAGTTGCTAATGTCTTCGGAAGAACCACCTATTTTCCCGGAACATCCCAATACTTAAGGGAACTCTTGATCTTTTCTGAACATACTAATGTTATTTTTATAAGGATTCAATACAACGCAGTCCGAGCAGCATTTAAGTGCCTAATATGCACATGGCGCGGCAGCTACAAGGACTGAGAAATCAAGCACTTCTTTTTAAAATGTTCTGGCCAGATCTCTTTGTGGAACCTCACTGAGAATGTGAGGGTTCTCAAAAGCACAAAGAGAGAGGGAGAAGCAATAATCAACGATTTCTTCTAGGCAAGAGCGCTCACTCCAACTCTTTGCTCTTCCCAGCCCCGTGCCAGGGACAAGGGAAGCGCCCTCCCGTTCCTACCCTATGGGGCAAAGGGCAGCCCCAAAAAGTAGCCGCTAGTCCCTCTAGCACCGAGGCCCAGGCCCGCCCGACTCGCCAAGCCCCTTCTGCGCCCGCCGCCCGCCCGCCCCGCCAAGCTTCCCCGCCAAAGCCACGCACCGCAGGCGCGGCCGCCCCGCCGGTGGGAACCCGTTGGGGCTAGGGGAAAGCGGCATTTCGGGGAAACGGGTCAGTCAGACCCACGGACCGGAGAAGGAGGGGAGGGGAGGGGAGGAAAAGGAGGGAGCGGCGCTCTCGCCGCGCTCCAGGGTCCCGGGGTCCCAGCTTCCCGCTCGCCCTTGCCCGGGGCTCCCCCTGTGGCAAAGGGGGGAGAATCGGTGCGAGGGATAAAAGCCCTCTGGGTCGTTCCCACGGGGGCCCGGGGCCTCCGGGAGGCGCGGGGACCGCGCGACGGCCAGGCCCTGGGCCCCTCCTCCGGCCCTCCCTCAGCCCGTCGGTCCCTCCCCAAAGCATCGGGCAGCCCGCGCCGGGGCCCCGGGAACACAGGACACCCCGGGCGGGAGCCTTAATAGCTCCAGAGGGAGCAGAGAACAGTGAACGGGCCCTTTAGCGAACATTAGTACCTTGTAGAAAGCGCCATTGGAGCCCCGGACTTCCACCACCAGTTCCTCCATCTTCCCGTCGCCCCTTCTAGGACTGGAGCCCGCCACCGGGAGCCGGAGGGGGGGGGGAGGGGACAGGAGGAGGCGGGGGAGCGAGAAGGAAGGCCCCGCTGCCACTGGAGACTGCCGCTGGTGCCGCTGCCGCCTCACGGCCGGCCCAGCAGAACCCGCGCGCGCCGGGCAGCCGAGCAGCCAGGCCGGGAGGCAGCAGGCGGGCGGGCGGGCAGGCGGCGCCGTCACTGTGGGCGCCTCCCGGGCTTCGTGGAAGCTCCCCCTCCCCCCTCGCGCTCGCTGGCTCGCACGTTCGCTCGCTCGCTCGCTCGCTCGCTCTCCCTCTCGCGCTCTCTCCTCTCCTTCGCTCCTCTCCTCACCGGAAATGAAATGAAACCGAAAGGGACCAAACGGGCGGACAGAGCCGTGGGCTTGTCCCGCTCCGAATGTAAACACTGAAATCCCGTCACGTGACCCAGGCCGCGCCCTCGCCGCCCTCTCTCCGCCCCCGCCCCCGCCCCCGCCCCCTTCTCCCGGCGGGGCCTCTCACTGGAGCTTTTCACACCCTTCGCTCTCTCCTTCCCTCCCCTCCCTCTCTCTCGTTCTCTCTGTCTCTCTCTCCTCCTCCTCCTCCTCCTCCCTCTTTTTCCTCCCTCTCCCTCTCTCTCGCTCGCTCGCTCTCTCGCTCTCTCTCTACCCCCTCCCTCTCTGCCTCTCTTTTTTCCTCTTTCTCCTCCTCTCCCTCTCGCGCTTGCTTTCTCCCTACACGGATTGGGAGGCTGAGCTCAGACTAAAAGGCAACAGCAAGCACGCGGCTGCCCAGGGGAAGGGAGGGAAAATGGAATAAGGGGCGTGCGCACCGGCCGCCCCGGGGAAATTGGGGGCTAAGGCTGCTAGGGAAGGGGGCGCGGGGGGCGCGGAGGGCGGAGGGCTTGTCAGGGGCGTTGGGAAAGCTACCGCCGTGAGGGCAGGAGGACCTGGCCGAGCCAATCAGTGGGGACCTTGAGCCTACGACGTGAGCCTCCGGCTCACTCTTGGGTTCTATGTGTTTGGAGGGACTCCCAGTTGGGCTGAGGGAGCGGGCTGCCGGAATTCGAAAGGGGGAAAGGGGAGGAAAAAAAGAAAGCTTGCTTGGGTCTCTCTCCATTGGAGGAGTCTTTGACCGTTAAAGCCGTCTGGAGTAACGGACTTCCCCAGGGCCCGCTCCCCATCCGAGGTGGGGAGGGGGGGGCGGGGCCGAAGCTTGAGTCCGGCTTCCTAGAACCACAATCAATCTTGGCTGCTCTCCGTGGGGAGGAATTGCACATTTGTCTCTGGCTCTGGGTTCCTTCCTTCCAAGTCTTCAGTGTGTGTGTGTGTATGTATGTGTGCGCGCGCGCGCGCGCGTGTGCGTGTGTGTGTTTTCCCAATCAGTGCCGAGTTAAACACACTAACATATGTGACCTACTGAATAAATTAGAGTTTAGGGTGATAAAAATGTTGGGTGACTTATCATCAATTCGACTAGAATTTATCGAACCCCTTTTCACTCACAGTGCTGAGTTAGGCACACTAAGGGCCAGATTCTACGGGATAAATTACAGTTTAAGATGCTTTGAGAATTTGCTTATTTCTCATCTATGCAAGTCAACCCATATTTATTGACCCCCTTTTCACCCAGTGCTGAGTTAAGCACACTGACTTGTATGACTAACTGAATAAATTACAGTTTAGCGTGTTTAAAAGATTTAGTTATTCCTCATCGAGTGGACCAGTATTTATTGACTGCCTTTTCACCCAGTGCTGAGTTCGGCAAACTAACTTTACATATTCTACTGAATAACTCACAGTTCAGGATGCTTAAAATATTTGGCAATTTCTCATCCATTCAAGTCAACCAGTATTTATTGGGTGTCTACTGAGTGCCCAGCCCTGAACTGGCTACTGGAGGGATGTAAGAGAACGGTAACACAGGACCCCTGTTCTTGAGTTTTCCATCCAGCGGCGGCAGCAAAGCTAACACACAAGAAACAATGAATGTATTATTCACTTGAACAAACATTTATCAAGGGCATACTATGTGCAAGGCCCACATACACAGTGCAAAACACAAAGTACTATAGGAATTCATGAGCTGCTGTAGTTAGGAAACACTATGTAGAGGTCAGACTCCTGAATTTCGACTTGGAGGGAGTTGTAAAATGCGGCATCCCCTGAACCCATGCAAGTCTTTGCATCTTGTGTAATTCTTGCTTGTATCTTCTGTCAATGCTCCAAAAGAGATCTCTTCCCAAAGAGTAGAGACCTTCCTAGAGTCAGTATTTCCTAGATGCTGGTCCAATATGCAGGTTGTATATCTGTTTTTCTTCACTGGCACTACAAAACTGGCCCACATTCTACTCTGATTCTGTTTGTCCTTGATCAAGTCTTGTACACTGCTTTTTACACACAAATCCTCATTGGAAATGTGCAGCAGCCTACTTATACCCACCCACTGCGTGGTTTTCCTCGTCTGTAAAGTGAAGCAATTGAAGGAGACAGCCTCTAGAGTCCTCTCCAGTTCTAAATCTATGAATCTGTAGCTTGGGCCAAATAGTTTGGCCAGAAAAATGCTTCTGCAATACTTCACCAAAGTGCGATTTCACAGATCACAACCCTTCTGTGACTAAGGAGATGATCTACAAGATTTGCCATAGCTGAAAACCTTATTACTCCTCAGCCAAACTGGTGCTGAGCCTCTCAGAACTTAACTAGGCTGGTCCTCAGGACAAAGCAGACAGGGGTCCATCACCTGCCCATGGACTCAGCCTTTTTGGCTTGGTAGGAACAGACTCCCTTGCCCTCCCTCGGTGTAACCTTCAAGCCACACCAACGTGAGACATGTGAATGGGGCTTCATCGATGTCTACTTGGAGTTAAAAGGAATTTTTTTCAGAAGCAAGCAGCCAAGAATCACTGAAAGTACTGCCTTCATTTGCATAAAATAATTTGGGCAAGATGTGCTTTTAACCAATATTGAAAGGGCATCCTGGAGGAATGGATTTAAGTGTAGCCCTCTGCCACTTACCTAGTTGTGCAACCATGGACAAAATAGCTTAACCTCTCACTCAGTGCCCCAGACAACTGTCTAAGACTAGAGGCTACAGAGGAGTTGCAAATTTGCATTGGTTGAGGGAGTTCTGAAAATTACTCTCCCTCCCCCACTCTCAAATTAAAACCATGTCTGAAAGAGATATTAATATAAAACAGCCCTCAGGCCTCTGAAATGGAATCAACATAAAATACCATATAATAAATTAAATAACAGAAAATAAATTAGATTTATTTTATTAAGTAAGCCACCCAATAAGCTTACTTATTGTGTAAGTAAACTACCCTAAGAGATGATATATGAATATGTAAATGGAACACCTCAAGGAAGTGTCTTAAAGAGACACTTTCTTTTAAGGAAATAAGATTATGATCTACTGAATTGCTTATAACAATGAATAAAATATGGGAAACAAACTATGATTATTCAGTTAATTGAAAGTCAAACAAACATTTATTAAGCACCAATTGGATGCAAAATGCCAAGCATTAAGAAAAATTCAAAGCCCTCAGGGTTCACAAAGTAACGGGGAGGGCTACAACTCACAAAATTGGTTCCACCCCCCCCCACATTTCTTTAGAGATCTTTCTGCAGAGGTTAGATTAACACTTTTCAATTATGTTGGAGAGAGTATTTTTATAAGGGACCAGATGAACAGACAGCTACATAAGTCCCTTCCAACTCGGACATTCTATAAAAAAATAATGTTTGGCAAGTATGAAATGGTCCTTCAGGAAAAATGCTGAGTTTGAAGTGAGAAGGTCTAGCTTTGAGTCATTTCTACTGTATGACCTTGGGCAAGTCATTTACCACTGCTGGTCCTCAAATGACTTGCCTGTATAATGACATAAATTCCCCCCCCCAGCGTTAGCATTTTGTTATACCTTAAGTGCATTAGAAAAGTGGAAAGCAAGGAGGCTCTATAAAATTAGAGGATGAAAAAAGGTCGTTATTGACTGGGGAATGGGAAAAAGGCTTCATGATGGAGATGACAATAATAACAGATGTTTCTATAATATTCTAAGGTTTGTCGAGCCTTTCACATACTCACAGTAAGCCTACAAGGTAGGTGATATTACTCTGCTTGTTTTTCTACCGAGGGAATTGAAGCAGACCTAGGATGCTTTCTCCAAGGTTACACAGTTTGTATTTAAATGTCTGAGGTGGGATTTGACCCCAGATCTTCTCACTAAGAAGGCCAACATTCTATTTATTGACCATATAACTGGTTCATGCTGTCTCTCAGTAATTCAATTGGTCTAGAAAGGATGTACCATTTGGAGTTACATCCCATGCCTTAGATGAAGGCATAGGTAGCATTCTTATCAGATTGGCAGATGACGGACACCATGCTGGCAGGAATGTTGAACATGTTGACTCACAGAGTCAGTACCCAATAGGAAATTATCAGGCTAAAAATTATAGAACAAATCTCATAAAATGCAACTGAACAGCTGATTACAATGAGAAAAATATGGGCAAATAACCTATGATGGATGAATCAATTCAGTTGAATTCAAATACTTAATAATAAATGCCAATCGAGTGCAGAATGTTAGGCGTTAGGGAAGATTTAAAATTAAAGAGAAACATACTCTTCCATTTGACTTTTAAAAACATCCTTTCTATGATTTATGTAGAGATTTAAGGTTTGCGAAGCACTTTCCTCAAAATGCCCCCCTATGAAATAAAAAAATGCAAGTATTATTATGTCCATTATATGTTATTTATTTTTTATGAAAAAATCTCTAGACCTTCATTAATTAGAAAAATTCAGATCAAAACAACCATGAGATATCATCACATACATATCAGATTGGCTTAAAATGATAAAAATACAAAAATAAGTCCATTTTATAAATGAGGAAATTGAAGTTTCCTTCAATTAAGTGCCTGTTGCCACGTTGCTGGTGAATAGTTCTACTGACTTCCAGGTTCAGAATTCTTTAAACCATCCTACCTCTCCAAGTATAAGATGAGGTGAGGGGGGAGAGAGGGGGAGACTAGATGACAATTCATATGGAAAAGAGCTTGGGGGTTCAGTGGCCTGAAAATTCATTATGAGTCAACAGGCAACATGGCAGCCAAAAAACTGATGCAATCTTCAGCTATGTTAAGAGACAGACATAATGTCCAGGAGGAGGAAGGGGATACTCTTGCTGTACTAGGCCCTGGTTAGATCACATCTGGATTATTGCATGCTTTCCGGACACCATCTTTTTTTTCCCTCTGAATTCATCATATCTATTATTTTTATAGCACCATACAATTTTACTACATTCATTTGCCAAAATTTGTTCAGCTATCCCTCCATTTTATGAGCTCTCCTTTTGTGGACACCATCTTTTAAGAAGGACGTGGACTGGAAGCTGGAACATGTCCAGTGGAGGTTGATTAGGATGCGGAAGGGATTGGATACTTTAGAATAAGGGAGTCTCTCTCCAAAAGAGAAAAGGTTAGTCTGTAGAAAAGCATTTGAAGGTCAGTTTGGGGGAAAAGGGGTTGTTTCAAAAGACTTGTTCCTCCGTGGCCACAAAAGGCACAACATAACCAGACCAATTCTTCTGTAAATGTTGCAGAACAACAGATTTTTGGCCCAATCTGAAGACAAACTTTCTGATAAAAAAAAAAAAGGATCAAGAAGTAGAATGGATTCCTTTGGGAGCTATTACAGTTTTTCCCTTACTAGATTGTTTCAAGTTTCAGCTAGATGTTTTTGGAGGAATACTTCTTAGGGATGCTGTTGAAGGCATACATATATGTGTATATACACAAACTCACAGATGGTCTACATGGCCTCCAAGATTTGTGGCTTTCTAATTCACTCCAAAACAGGTAAGATCCAGCACTAGGGAGCCCACATTGGTAATCTATGTATGTCCCTAGGCCTTACCCCAAAGCACCCTTGTAGTGGGGAGGAAGCATAGAGTCCTATATTGTGTCTCATTAAGAAAGTCACCACATTCAATAAAAAAAAAAATATATATATATATATAGACATTCACAGACACACATATACCATATACATATACATAGACACAGATACAATATGTTTGTATGTATCTGTATATGTAATTAAACATATATTATATATGTATAGATTCCCAATTGTATAAATATAGACATAAATTTATATAAATGTCCTTTGTGTAAATATTTTTATACATACATATATTTATATAAAATGTTTCTATAAATATGTGCATATTCATATGTAAATGTATACTTCTATTAATAGTCATGTATACATGTCTACAAATATATGTAATGGGGCAACTAGGTGGTACAGTGGAGAAATAGCTGGGCCTACAGTTAGGAAGATCTATCTTTCCAAGTTCAAATCCAGCCTCAGATAGTTACTAGCTGTATGACCCTGGCCAATCAGCTTAACCCTTACCCTGTTTGCCTCAATTTCTACAATCTGTAAAATGATCTGGAGAAGAAAATAGCAAACCACTCCAGTATATTTACCAAGAACACCCCAAATGTAGTCACGAAGAATCAGACGTGATTGAAAAGAGACTCAACAACAACGTATGTGTGTGGCCTTGTCTGTGTCTGTGTGTGTATGATTCTCTTCAACAACAGCCCTAATAATTGTTTGTTCAGCCTTCATCTGAAATTATCTAGGGAGGGAAAGACTGTAATGCTTCTGAAGGAACCCATTCCAATTTTTGATAACTTTAATTATTAGAAATTTGCCTTTAGATTGAGCCAAAAATCTGTCTCTCCTGCATTTTCTACAGATTAATTTGCTTACTTGTGCCTTCTGTAGCCAAAGAGAAATAAATTTTTTGAAACAATTCTTTTTCTCCATAAATAGCCCTTTGAGAATTTTTTGGTAGTCTTATCTTTCTACTTTCTCCTCTCTCTCTCTCTCTCTCTCTCTCTCTCTCTCTCTCTCTCTCTCTCTCTCTGTCTCTGTCTCTGTCTCTGTCTCTGTCTCTCCGTTATCTGCATATATTAGGAATAATATATATTTATATTATATGTCACACTTATTTTTAATATTAAATATATGTAATATATTACACATAGCTATAATATATTATCCATATTTGTAGTATATGATATATTATGCATATTTAAAATATATTATATATAAAAGCCGAGGCTGAGGGTGGAGTCCAGAAAACAGATTCCCATTCTGAGCTCCAGCTGGCCAGCATTTATCCTGGGGCAAGCCTCACCCTCAGAAAGGAGGTAGGCTCTTCTATTATGCTCTGGCTTATTGTGACCACACTAGAGCAAAAATCTGGGGAAAATCTGTAAGACAAAGAATGGTTAAAATTCATGTATGGGATCTCCACAAAAAAAAATTAACAAATTCCTTTTTAGGAAAGTACACACTGTACAAAGTAAGTAACTATTGGAAATAAAGTAGCTATTTCTTCTTAGGCATAAGATATATTTCAAACACCAGATTCCTAAGTGCACATTAACAAACACTTAAAACAGGAAAGAATGCCCATCGCTCCTATTATGCTTTTCCCAGGGGGTAAAGACAGCTTGATATAGCTGCAAAAAAATGCTATTTCATCCCCTCAGATGTGGACTGTCCAAGCAACAGATAAGATCAAGAACTCATGGGCATCCAGGACAAGGGCTGGGCTTTTTAGGCCTTTCTGTTGCAGCATCCTTCAGGCTAATGGCCATATCTTTTGAGAAACGGTGTAGTTCCAAGAATCTCATCCCACTGGGTAGACAGCATCAACTCCATAATTCTTAAACTCATGAGGAAGCTGTCAAGGCTGGAAACATCTATCTCTCATAATTGCTGTAGGGTCAACTGGGTTCATGGGGGGAAAAAAAGCAAAACAAGCATCCAGGGACTTGAGGTCCAGTCTCAGGCTATCCTCAGCAAGTACATGTTCTTAGGGGTAGGTAGGAGATATTAGGTTTAGAACATAGGACTTAGAATCAGAGAAACCTGAGTTCAAATCCAACTTTATATTCTTTTTTTTAATTAATTAATTAATTTAGAATATTTTTCCATGAGGAATCTATGAGAAAAAACTACTATCCACATTCAGAGGAAAACCTGTGGGAGTAGAAACATCAAAGAAAAACAATTGCTTAATTACATGGGTCAAGGGGGATATGGTTGGGGATGTAGACTATAAAGGATCAACATAGTGCAAACATCAACAACATGGAAATAGGTTCTGATCAAGGACACATGTAATACCCAGTGGAATTGTGCATCAGCTGCGGGAAAGGGGAAGGGAGGGGTGGGAGGGAAATAATGTGATTCTTGTAACCAAGGAATAATGTTCTAAATTGACTAAATAAATTAATTTTTTAAAAAAAGAATATTTTTCCATGGTTCCATTATTCATGTTCTTTCCCTCCCCTCCTCCCTCACCCCTCCACTTCCCAAAGCCAACAAGCAGTTCCATGTATCATTGTTCAAAACCTATTTCCGTGTTATTCATATTTGCAATAGAGAGATCATTTAAAGTCACAATCCACAATCATATACCCATTGAACCACATGATCAATCCTATGTTTTTCTTCTGTGTTTCTACTCCCACAGTTCTTCCTCTGGATGTGGACAGTGTGTTTTCTCATAAGTCCCTAAGAAATGTCCTGGATCACTGCATTGCTGCTAGTAGAGAAGTCCATTACATTCAATTGTACCACAGTGTATCAGTCTCTGTGTACAGTGTGCTCCTGGTTCTGCTTATTCCACTCTTCATCAGTTCCTGGAGGTCTTTCCAGTTCACATGGAATCCCTCCAGTTCATCACTCCTTATTGCACAATAGTATTCCATCACCAACAGATACCACAATTTGTTCAGCCATTCCCCAATTGAAGGGCAGCCCCTCATTTTCCAATTTTTGCCACCTCAACAAGCACAGCTATGAATATTCTTGTACAAGTCTTTTTTCTTATTATCTCTTTGGGGCCAACTTTATAGTCTTAATAGCTATGTGAATAATTACTTAATCACTTTTAGACTTACTTTCCTCACTTCTAAAATGGGGATAATCATAGTCTCTATATCATACGGTTGTCATTGTGATAATGAAATCAAGTAATATCTAAAAAGTGCTTTGTAAACTTTAAGTTGTTATATTAATATCAACAAGGCAGCTAGGTGGCTCAGTGAATAGTGGGCTGAGTCTGGAATCAGGAAGACCTGAATTCAAATTTGGCTTCAGACACTTAGCTATATGACTCTAAACAAGTCACTACATCTCTGTTTGTCTTAATTCATTAGATAAAGAAATGATAGGGGGCAGCTGGATGGCTCAGTGAATTGAGAGCCAGGCCTAGAGACATGAGGTCCTGGGTTCCAATCTGACCTCAGACACTTCCCATCTGTGTAACCCTGGGCAAGTCACTTAATCCCCATTGCCTAGCCCTTACTGCTCTACTGCCTTGGAATCAATACACAGCATTGATTCTAAGATGGAAGAGAAGGGTTTAAAAAAAAGGAAAGAAATGACAAACCACTCCAGTATCTTTACCAAGAAAGCCCAGTGGATAGTACTGATATGCTCTATTACATGGGGTCACAAAAAGTACTGAATAAAATCAATGTTATCTATAATAATATGATTATTATTATTATCACCTCCCAGAACTTGTAGAACTTGTAGTGGGCCCATGGCCCACTCTCCCTGATTTCTAGAAGTCTAAGACAGAGTCCCAAGTGACTTATACAAAAGAGAGGAATGGTTTTTGTGTCTCCTTCTGTAGCCTAGTGAGTAGGTGACTCTTCCTACCTCAGGAGCCATTCACTTTTGACACTTTTGACAGCAGTCACAGGGACCAACCACAAGCCACTGGTCCTGCAGGGATGCCACTTTAACCAAGACTCAGAGTTCCATGGGAAATGTTCCAGTCCAACTCTTACTATAAATAATTTTTCTTTATTATTTTCAACTTAGCAAACACCAAAATAAGAACATTTCAACATAAAAAAAAAACCAGAAAGGAGACTTTTACATGAAATCATGAACATGTATCACAGTTTGGTTATTTAAAGAGTGCTGTGTTTTTATTTTTAAGTGTACAGGTATCCCTTTCACACTGCAGCTTTCCTCATCATGGTTTCAATATTGCAGGTTGGCATAAGAAATTAAGTGGGAATTCTGGGGGAGTTTTGCAGAAACCGCAAACAATACTGAAAGGCCAGCAATTGACATGGAAAAATGTTTAGAAACTCAGAAATGCATAAAATATATGTTTAGACTTGTATAATATCAATATATTTTAAATTTTTTTAAACCCTTACCTTCTGTCTCAAGGCAGAAGAGTGGTAAGGGTTAAGCAATGGGGGTCAAGTGACTTGCCCAGGGTCACACAGCTGGGACGTGTCTAAGGCCAGATTTGAACCTAGGACCTCCCGTCTCTAGGCCTGGCTCTCAATCCACTGAGCTACCCAGCTGCCCCCTATATTTTAACTTTTAATACTATAAATATACGCAATTTCTTTTTTAAAGTTAAAATAAGTAAAAAGTTAGTTTAGTTTGCAAAAAAATACACAAAAGCCAGTAGACAACTAACTCACAAAGGCTAAAAATGTAGATATCTTTAAAAATTTAGTAACTCATATATGCATAAAATGTATGTTCTGCTATGTATAATATTACCAGTACATCTTATTGTTTATTTTACTGTTTAATAACATAAATGAACAGCTATGCAATTTTTTTCCCTTGAAATTAAATTCACAGTAAAAAACTGCAGATCTATGTACTGGCTTGGGGATGCCAAGTGTGTCTATGGCAGTCTCTCAAGTGGCATTTCTCCATGATCTTTGGAGCTCCAGTTTCTCATATCTTGTGTCATTTAAATGCCATAAATTCTATTAAAATCATGGATCCCAAGTGTAGTAGTTCCTAGTTGTTTGGAAAGTGCTCCCAAGAAAAAGAGGAAGGGGATGAACTTGGAAGGAAAACGTGGAATTGTTAGATATGCTTCCTTCATGCAAATGGCTGCTACCATTTGACCACCACTCGCCAATATGGTGTTGATGAGTAGACATCAAGGTATATCAAGAAAAAATAGAAGAAAATCCTAAATGCTGTTGCTGCAGCCATACCAACAATAGCAAAGTATTTGCATAAACCATGAGATCCACATCTCTAGCAGACAAAGTGTAACATTCTTTTGGGTGCAAAATCATTTTTAAAAAAGGCATTCCAGTAGACTCTGGTATTGTATGAGAAAAGGCCAAGTCCTCATATGAGTCCCTAAAGGAAAATGGAGGTGAAGGGTCTACTCTGATGGATTTTCAAGCCAGCAAAGGCTAGTTTAAAATTAAAAAAAAAAGATTTAGCCTAAGCAATATAAAAGTACTGTAACTAGAGAGGCAATGTCGACCCATCAAGAGGCAGCTAGGGAGTTTCCTGAAACTGGAAAACTGATTAAAGAGGAAGGCTACAAACTGGAACAGATATTCAGTGCTGATGAAACTGTATTATTTGGAAAAAATGTCTCGGAGGACATACATCAGCCAAGAAGAGAAGCAAGCCCTGGAGATAGGGTAACACTGATCTTTTGTGCCAATGTCCTAAGTGGGGCTCATCATAAAGACAGCCCTAATATATAAAGCAGCTAATCCTCAAGCTTTGAATGGAAAGGACAAATGCCAGCTACCTGTGTTCTGGGATGTTCAATAAGAAAGCACAGATGACCAAAGCACTTCTTCTTGACCGATTCTATCAAATGTTTTGTATCAGAGGTTAGAAAATACCTTGTCTTTTGTCACACATGTAGTGTGTTCAGTAATATTCTCCTTGGATTTGTTTTATTTTTTAAAAAATTTCACATTCCTTTCTTATTTTAAATGTCTTTTTCATATAATATTTTACTTAATGTTAACATACATATAGTTTATGACCAAATACTTAGCCTAAATTTTACAATAAGGTACTGTAAATACTCCACAAAAGAAAAAGAAAAAAAATCAGATTTCTCATCTGGTACAAAGGGAGGGCCAAAAAATCTTACATGGATTTTCCAGATTGCTGGAACCAAAGTCCTAACCCCCGGCATGTGGAAGGGATACCTGTATTTGTATTTTTTTTAGTGTAAGTAGTAAACAAAGAAGCAACAAAATTAATCTTTTTTCCGGTCCCTTTCTAAACTTCCTTCTACTTTCTCCTGGACATTTTTATTGTTTCATTAAGTACCTGGTCTTTCTTTTCTTTTCCTTTTTTCTCCATTGTCACTATCCACAAATTTACACCATCTGTAATAGAAGTCCTGCTTTCTAACTGATAAGCAGTTAAGCAAAACACATTAATATATTGACTACGCCAGAAAACATATACCTCACTGCTAAGTCCATCACCTTTCTGCCAAGAGGGAGGAAGCATGACTCAGTATTGTTTTCTTTTTTATTATGGTGGTCATTGTGTAAATTGGTCTCCCAGATTCACTCCATTCTGCATCAGCTAATGGAAATCCATGCAGGTTTCTCTGAATCTGTTTCTTGTCATTTCTTATGGTGCTATATAGAGGCAGCTGTGTCGCCATGGTTAAAGAGCACTAGGCCTGGAGTCAGGATTAGGGTTAGAGTTGAGCAGTTGTAACAGATACATGTGGCCCTGCTGCTCTCTAACTGATTCAGTTATAACTTTATGGATTTTTGAGAGTCACACATATTTCTATACCACAACATCTCATTTAACATTAATGACCGGCACATAGCCATCATGTCACAGCAAGAAGAGAAACAAATTCATTATACTTTTTTGAGCTCAGGGCCAAGCTTGAAATTTTTCTCAATGAGAAGAATATCTCTTAGCCATTATTTTTGAATTATATTATTGAATATTGAAATATATTATTGAAAAATGAATGGCTTTGGAAATTAACTTTTACTTAATAATTATTAATGAATTCATTCCAAATTACAAAACAAAACAGTACTAACAGGTGAAAAACTTGAATGGTGGTAAAATCATGGCAACTAATGTTTCGTTCACAAAAAGGAGGCAATTGTGGCTATGTGTTCAAATACAGCCTCAGACCATTCTATCTATGGGACCTTAGACAAGTCACTTAACCTCTCTACACCAAGGAAGCAACTAGGTGGATTAGTGTTAGGCCTAGAGTCAGGAAGACCCAAGTTCAAACCCAGACTCAGACACTTCCCAGCTGTGCGACCCAGGATAAGTCACTTAACCCCTATTACCTAGCTCTTGCCATTCTTCTGCCTTGGAACCAATACACAATATTGATCCCAAGACAGAAGGTAAGGGTTTTATTTAAAAAGCCTAGTTCAAGTCCCACTTCTGACACACAATTGCTGTGACTCTCAGCAAATACCTTAAAGCTTTCATCATTTAAGAGCACTCTCTAAGGCAGTAAGCTCCAGAGAAGATGCCAATCTATCTTAGCAGAAATTCTGTATAACAACAAAATGACAGGTCCAGTCCCTACCAAAACTTCTTATCAGAAAAGTTTGCTGCAAAAGTTGTTTTTGTTATTGCTTTGTTTTGAGCTTTGTTTGTTCCTTTGCAATTAACTGTTGAAAAAATCCCTCTCCAGATAAGTAAGCAGTTATATGATAATACATATATAACCCAAATCAAATTGCTTGCCAGCTCCAGGTGGGAAGGGAGGAAGGCAGACAATTTGGATCATGTAATTTCAGAAAACTTATGTGCAAATTTATTACCTGTAATTAGTAAATAAATAAATTTAAAAAGAAAACTGTAAGAAACCAATAAATTAATATTTTAATTTATTTTGATTTTATTTTTTAAAACATATTTCCATGCTTATATGATTCATTTTCTTTCCCTCCCCTCCTCCCTTCCCCCTCCCAGAGCCAACAAGCAATTCCACTGGGTTATACAAATGTTGTCACCTGATACCTATTTCCACATTATTATTTTTATGATAGAGCAATCTTTTATAGCCAAAATCCCAGATCATATGGTCATATAAACAAGTGATAAGTCATAACTTTTTCTTTTGTGTTTCTACTCCCACAGTTCTTTCTGGATGTGGATAGTGTTCTTTCTCATAAATCCCTCAGGATTGTTCTGGACCACTGCATTGCTACTAGTAGCAAGGTCCATTACATTGGATTGTTCCACAATGTTTTACTTTCTGTGTACAATGTTCTACTGGTTCTGCTCATTTCACTCTGCATCAGTTCATTGAAGTCTTTCCAGTTCACATGGAATTCCTCCACTTTATTATTCCTTTGAGCACAATAGTATTCCATCACCAACAGATACCACAATTTGTTCAGCCATTCCCCAATTGATGGGCATCCCCTCATTTTCCAATTTTTGGCCACCACAAAGAGCATGGCTATAAATATTTTTGTACAAGCCTTTTTCCTTATTATCTCTTTGGGGTACAAACCCAGCAGTGATATGGTTGGATCAAAGGGTGTGAATTCTTTTAAAGCCCTTTGTGCATAATTCCAAATCAGAATGAATTACATAATAGATATTTTTAAAAAAACAAGCACTTATTTGGAAGAGGGAACAAAGCAAGCATTGCAATTGACAGTGGGCTAGCCAGTGAGTTCATGCAAAAGCAGAATTACTTTAATGAATCTAGATGTTTATAGATGTCAGTACATGGAAAGGAGTGGTACAAGATGGAGCTACAAAAGAAAGGCAAGAAATGCTACCAAACTCTGAAGAGTTTTTAATAGGAAGGGAAAGAGTATCCACTTTTTGGTAATAGGGACTCTCAGAAGATTTTTGAGCTGTTTTTAAAGGACCTCCACAATTTGGCTCCAACATATGTTGTATGGCACAACGGGAAAGAGGGTATAGTCAGTAGTTTGGAGTCAGAAGATACTTGGTTTCAAATCTCAATTCTGACTTTTAATAATTATTCAACTTGACCTCTCATGGACATGTCACTTAATCTGTTTGAGTCTGACTTTCCTCATCTGTAAAATTAAAAAAAATAGTGTCTGTAGTACTGACCTAACAGAGTTGTCATTAGGACGAGTTGAAATAATGTTTTAAAGTGCTTTGAAACCTTTAAGGTATTATACAAATATTTATTGGGGTATCCCTTGTGTAAGAGAATCCCTACCAAAGTACATTTTAGGGACTTCTCACTTCTTTCTTTGGTTCATTTTTCTTTACCCAGGCAAGATCTATGAATGTCAGCCCCGCCAGAGGATGTCTGCCATTTTCCTCTTATCAGCATCAGGACATCAGACAGGTTTTACTCAGCAAGATAAAGGAGACACAAAGAACTTATCCCAAGGTTCAGACACAGTCAAGAAATTCTTTTTCCTTTTGCAGCAATACTTCCACATTCCGAAAGGGACAGAAAGAAACAATCCTTTAGGCTTATAGCCCTAAATGCTCCCAACAAGGAAAAAGAGTTCAGTGTCACTAGAGAGGTTAAGAGAAACGTTTCTTTCCTGTGGATCACCTATCTCCAGGAATCTGGAAAGTCCAAATAACTAATAGTGCTGCCCTGGATAGACTCCCTCCAACTAGAGGCAACATCCCACTTTTCTCCTCCTGGCAGGACCCCCGGTGCCTTCTCGCTTTTCAGCTGCCCTTTCCTCCATGGCCCTGGAATGCAGGCTTCTTTTTCCCCTGCTACACCATACTGATGGTACTGCTATCCAGTTTTGACAGGTGTTCTTTCTGCAGATGCTTACCATGGTGCCATGGCTCCGAGTTGCTGCCCCCCCCCCCCCGTGGGTTCTTGCCCTTCATCAAGAGCTGTTGCTGCTTTCCGTTATTTCTTCTCTTCTCTAATATATGAGAAGGGCTCTTGAGCAGCTGGACCTTGGGGGGGATTACATTGATCTCCTTTAGAGCTCATTCTGAATTAAATGGCCAGAACCAGAATGCTTTAAGCTTATTTGAACTTCTGCTCTTTCAGGCTGGCCCCAAGTCAGAAACGCCTTTGGGATATTGCAAACTTTCTTCTCTTTCCTGGTTCTGGCTCACATAAGGGCCTCTTAAGTCAGCTAGGGGATCCTTTTTTCCTCACCGGGCTGAGCCCAAAGTCCTATTTTTTCCCACTTTAAACTATTAGGACTAATTGATCCCACGTGTTTCACTCCCCACCCTTCTAGGAAGAAAGCTTCCTGCTTGGTCAGCTTCTCTCACTGAGAGAAGCTTGGAGATGTCCTTCCTTCACTCCTTCTTTCTGTTTATCTTCTCCTTCTCTCTTTCCTTGGTGGCAGCTGAGCCAAGCAAAGCATATTATCCTGAGCCCTCCCTAGACTTGAGGAAGCCTTGGAAACAGACTAGAGATCATGGCTATTCTTCATAGTAGCGCCTATGACATATAAGGACAAGCCGGCAGGGTTCCAGTCACCATGCCAAAGATGTATGTCTTTGCTATGCCCACTAGGGTTGTTGTTGCTGCTGTTACTTTTCCAGACCTTGTTCACACTATTCCTTTCTGTCTACTCTCCTTTCCAGCTAAGCAGGACTACTGTTTATCCTTTGGCATCTTCAAAGACTGCTGCCTACATTCAGAAGATATGCTTCTCTCATCTCCTCCTGGTCACATTTCTGGCTTCCTTCAAGGTCCAGCTCTGGCATCACCTCCTCCATTGAGCTTTGCCTCTCTCATCTCCTCCTGGTCACATTTCTGGCTTCCTTCAAGGTCCAGCTCTGGCATCACCTCCTCCATTGAGCTTTGCCTCTCTCATCTCCTCCTGGTCACATTTCTGGCTTCCTTCAAGGTCCAGCTCTGGCATCACCTCCTCCATTGAGCTTTGCCTCTCTCATCTCCTCCTGGTCACATTTCTGGCTTCCTTCAAGGTCCAGCTCTGGCATCACCTCCTCCATTGAGCTTTGCCTCTCTCATCTCCTCCTGGTTACATTTTTGGCTTCCTTCAAGGTCCAGCTCTGGCATCACCTCCTCCATTGAGCTTTGCCTCTCTCATCTCCTCCTGGTCACATTTCTGGCTTCCTTCAAGGTCCAGCTCTGGCATCACCTCCTCCATTGAGCTTTGCCTCTCTCATCTCCTCCTGGTCACATTTCTGGCTTCCTTCAAGGTCCAGCTCTGGCATCACCTCCTCCATTGAGCTTTGCCTCTCTCATCTCCTCCTGGTCACATTTCTGGCTTCCTTCAAGGTCCAGCTCTGGCATCACCTCCTCCATTGAGCTTTGCCTCTCTCATCTCCTCCTGGTCACATTTCTGGCTTCCTTCAAGGTCCAGCTCTGGCATCACCTCCTCCATTGAGCTTTGCCTCTCTCATCTCCTCCTGGTTACATTTTTGGCTTCCTTCAAGGTCCAGCTCTGGCATCACCTCCTTCATCGAGCTTTCCCTGGTCCTTCAAGCTGAAAGTAGTTCTCTTCCCAGAGTACTTCTTTGCCCTAATCATTTTCTCTTATGTGATATTGAGAAACAAGTTGTATCCTATTCCCTCCCCTTCAGTAGACTGCAAGCTCCCTGAGGCCAGCCTGTATGACATCTTTCATTTTTGTGTCTCCTGCACATAGTACAGTGATACTAAGCACAAAGTAGCTGCTGTATAAATGTGTGTTTAATGCAATCTAGTTTCATTCCTAGTAAAACAAAAAATGGATTGGAGGCACAGAGAGTGGAAGAGGGAATAGCTGTGGGGCAACTGCTGCAATAGTTCAGGCAGATGGTAATGACTGCATACATTCAGCTGATGTGAAAGCCATAAAGAAGAGGAGATAATATGAGATACGGCTGGGTAGAATGAAAAGAATTTGAAAACTAGTTGTCTAATGAGGAGGTATGAAGAAAAACTGAAATTCAAAAGTAACACCAAGGTTGTGGACTTGATGGGGTGATTGAGTGTTTGACAGCGCCATGGATAGGCTTGGAGAATTCAGAAAGAGTAACCTTAGGGCCAAAATAATAATGCAGTTGTGGGTATGTTAAGTCTGAGATGTCAGTGAGACATTTGAGTGGAGGTGTCCAATAGGTAATTGGGAATATGAGTTTGGAGTCCTGAAGAGAGTTCAGAGTAAGAGAGAGCAAATTCGGAGTAACCTAGATGGAGATAGTAGTTGAAGCTATGGAAGAAAATGACATTGTAAAGGGAGAGCACAGTCCACAGAGAGAAGATAATGGATAGAACTTTGGGGAACACTCAGACAATGTGGTCAGAAAGATGAGAAATCAACAAAGGAGTCAGAGATAAAAAAGTAAGAGAGAGAAGAACAATGTTTCTTTGAAATCAAAGTTGTGAAGATCTTTAAGTAAGAGGAGTGGAGAAGAGGTAATTGAGGCCCCTTGGACGGCTAACAGTTTAAAGTGGGGGACTGGGCTATAGGTACAGGAAAGAGGAAAAGGTTTCTGAGAAGTTGCTGTTGAGATTGAGACAGGAAGTGAGTGAGTGGCTTAAAAGGAATATCAGAAAACACTAGGGTGAGAGGGTGCTCTGATCATAGCTGATCAGTGTTGGTTTTAATAGATGGAAATCGCCACAGAATGGTGAAAAGAAATTTACCAAGCCCTCCTGAGTTAATGGGAAAATCCCTTAAGGATTATTCAAGTCCAGGGGGCAGCTGGATGGCTCAGAGGATTGGGAGTCAGATCTAGAGATGGGAGGTCCTATGTTGAAATCTGGCCTCAAAAACTTCCCAGCTGTGTGACCCTGGGCAAGTCACTTAACCCCCATTGCCTAGCCCTTACCACTCTTCTGCCTGGGAGCCAATACACAATATTGACTCTAAGATAGAAGGCGAGGGTTTAAAAAAAGAATTATTCAAGTCCAGATGTCCTTTATTTGGGGAATGGCTGAACAAATTGTGGTATATGATGGTGATGGAATACTATTGTGCTGTAAGGAAGGATGAACAGGATGATTTCAGAAAGAGCAGGAAAGGCCTACATGAAATGATGCAGAGTGAAATAAGCAGAACCAGGAGAACATTGTACACAGTAAGAGCAATACAGTGGAATGATCAACTGTAAAAGATTTAGCTATTCTCATAAATACAGTGATCTGGGATGAATCTGAAGGACTTATGACAAAGAATGCTGTCTACCTCCAGAGAAAGAACTATTGAAGTTAGAATGCAGATCAAAGTATACTACTTTTTACTTTTAGATTATTTGGGTTTTTTTAAACTCTCACCTTCCATTTTGGAGTCAACACTGTGTATTGGTTCCAAGGCAGAAGAGAGGTAAGGGCTAGGCAATGGGGGTCAAGTGACTTGCCCAGGGTCACACAGCTGGGAAGTGTCTGAGGCCCTATTTGAACCCAGGACCTCCTGTCTCTAGGTCTGACTCTCAATCTACTGAGCTAACCAGCTGGGTTTTTGTTTGGGAATTTAGGTTCTATATGATTATTCTCTCATAAAATGAACAATATAGAGATATTGTTGCATGATAATACATGTATAACCCAAAAACAAATTGCTTACCACCTCCAGGAAGGGGGGGGCGGAAGGGAAGGAGATAATTTTTTTTATTTTTTATTTCAAACATTGTTCCTTGCTTACAAAGATCATTTTCTTTTCCTCGCTCCCCTTCCCCCCACCCCTCCAATAGCCGACTCGCAGTTTGACTGGGTATCGCCTGTGTTCTTGATCAGAACCTCTTTCCATGTTGTTGGTATTTGCAATAGGATGTTCATTTGGAGTCTATTTCCCCATTTATATCTGCTTTGACCCATGTCATTAAGCAGTAGTTTTTCTTTAGTGTTTTTTACTCCCATAGTTTTTCCTCTGGATGGGAAGGAGATAATTTGAATCATATATCTTCAGAAATTTATGTGGAATATTGTTACTACATTTAATTGGCAAAATAAAATATCTTTACAAAATAAAAGAATACTCAAGTCTCTGATCAGATTCTATACGCATCACTTTATGAGCTGTTGTCCCAAGTAGATTTGTCAACTAGGAAGGAATGCTCTGATCAGGTAACCTAGTAACTGATTATCATGGCTTATCTAGCACCCACTTTTAATGCATTGGCATTCTGCTACCAGCTTCCTGGGAACCTGGCTAGTAATAAATAGTTTTTGTGGAACCTGATCACCGCTGGGTAACTAATAAAATTGAGTTTCTCAGTCTGCAAACTAAGGACCAGATTCCTGGCTCCGTGTCATGTCACCAATGTACTAGAATTCATTGGCATATCACTTGAACATCCAGAGCTAGCTTCCATCTTTCTGTTTAAAAATATTAAAATTTCAGCACCATTCTATAGGATGCATTCATTTGTGTGATGGAAAGGAACAGCTGTTGCCCTGTTCTCTAACTGTGTTATTCTGGTGTTTCGGACTTGATAGCCTCCCAGTGTTACTGCCTTCCCAAAACAGCCGCTGGAAGAGATGTTTATGTGTCTATCTCTGCATGGTGTTTTTACTTCCTGCCTCAAGGGCAGGGCTGAGGCCCTGCTAGTAGGGTGGGAAGAGAAATGTCTTAGGGCCAGCTTATTAACAAGAATCCATTCTGCTGGAAGGCTGGATTGGAATCTTACCGAACAAGTAATCAACAAATGTGATACCACCACAGGACTGACTGCTGGGGTTTTTAACCATTTTATGGCTTCTTTGGAAGTCTAGTGAAACCTGTAGACTCTTCTCAGAATGTTTTAAAATTCATAAAAGAAAATATATTGGATTGCAAAGAAAACCAAATGTATTGAAATGGTTATCAAAAAATCAAAGTAAGTCAAACGGCTGGAAATAACAGCAGCAGCAACACCAATAATAATACTAGTCAGCATAAGAGAAATCTACGTTTTGGACACTATGACAGTGGTCTGTTTTCCCCTTGCGCTGCTATGACATAGCCACTTACTAACAAATAAGTCAGACCCTACATCTCTGGTCTCGAGACAACCTGCTGAAGCATGACAATGGTACATGGTGGCTCTTGTTCTTCCCAAATCTGCTCTTGTCCCATGTGTTCATCAGCCTGCCCTTCTCTTCCTAGTAGTCACAAGGGCAGGGCCCCTCCTATATTCCCATATCTCCCTTCTTCTCCGCCTCTGTCAAGTATTGCCCAAAACTTTGAGTCGGAGTCTCCTTCAAGGCTACTGGAAACCCAAAGCTAACTGAGTATCCCAGCACAACTCCAGTCTATTCTCTCCATGACAACATGGAGGGAGGTATCCCAACTACAGTTACCCTGGGAATTTGGGAGTATAGATCAAGGTTATTCCAGATAGGTACATTTGATAAAAGGAGAAGAAGCAAAACTGAGGTCTGTAGGGTCACTGGATTTGCAGGCCAACAGATTCTGGAAGTGGGAAAGGGGAAGATGTCTTTTCTCAGCAACAGCTAAACATTTAACATTCATTAAACAAGAGTTAACTAAGAGGTAGCTGTGACTTGGTGGTTAAGAGCACTCGGCCTGGAGATAGGATGACCTGAGTGCAAATCCAACCTTAGATACTTCCTAGCTGGGTTACCCTGGGCAAGTCACTTAACCTCAGATTGCCTGATAAATGAATTCACTGTATCTGCTAAAGAAAGAAATGGCAAATCACTCCATTCTCCTTGCCAAGAAAATCTCATGTGTAGCTATGGTCCATGGTGTCCCAAAGAATAAGACATGACTGAATGACAACAAACTATGGGCCAGGTGCTGGGAATACAAGAAAAAAAAACAGTTCCAACCCTCAGTTTACCTTTTATGACAGACATCGACATAATCAAATACAAACAAATTAAAAGTATTTTTTTCATATGAGAAGAATACTAACAATTGGGAGAATTAGGAAAGATATATTGTAGAATGTAGCACCTGGGCTGATCCTTCAAGGGAACTAGGGATTTCAAGAGACAAAGGTTATGAGGGAGAGCATTCCAACTATGGGGACTGGAGAGAGTGTAGCCTGTGCAAAGGTACACGGGATGAGAGATGGAATATCATGTTAAGGAGATAGCAGTTAAGGAGATAGCAAGTAGACAAGTCTGGCTGGAAGCTAAGATATATGAGGGAAGGAATGTGCAATTAGCCAGGAATGAAAAGTTGAAAGCATATTGTTGAAGGGCTTTAAATGTCAATCAGAAGAGTCTGTATTTAGGGGGCAGCTGGTTAGCTCAGTGGATTGAGAGTCAGACCTAGAGATGGGAGATCCTGGGTTCAAATGTGACCTCAGACACTTCCCAGCTGTGTGACCCTGGGCAAGTCACTTCACCCCCATTGCCTAGCCCTTACCACTCTTCTGCCTTGGAGCCAATACACAGTATTGACTCCAAGATGGAAGGTGAGGGGTTAAAAAAGAAGAAGAGTCCGTATTTGCTTCCTAAGCAAAGAGAGTGATTAGACTTTTTATTTAGTAATATCTTGGCAACTGGGTGGAGGAGGAACTGAAGAGGAGAGAGGCTATCTCAGGGATTTGTAACTTTTTGTGTGTGTGTCCCAGATTCCTTGGGCAGTCTGCTAAAGCCTAGGAATCTCTTTGTAGAACTGTGTTTTCAAATGCATCAAATATGAAGGAAAAATTTAAAAAAAGCTAGAGTCAATCAAGATGTAATTTTTCCCCATCCAAGTTCATAGACCCACTTGAGATCTAACTGCAGATCCCTTAGAAGTCTATAGACACCAGGTGAAGAATCCCAGACCAGGGAGATCAATTAGGGAGCTATGTAAATAGAGGACAGGTGATGAGGGCCTAAATGAGGGCTGCAGCAGTTTTCAGGGAGAGATGGGGCAGAGACCTAAGGGACACACTTGGCAACTGATTAAAGATGCAGAGTGAAGAGTCAAGAATGAGTTGGAGTTTGTGAACTAGGTGTCTGGAGCAGGACACTGTCCTCATCAGAAATAAGAAATTTAGGAAAAAGGATGGCAGGGGTTAGGGGAGATAAGGAGTTCTGTTTTAGATAAGTGTGTGTAGATGGAGATAGAGAGCTGTACCTTGGCAGGGAGGGAAAGAGGAAGGGAGGAGGAGAAAGAGATTGAGAAGGAGAGGGAGAGAAGCTGAGTATGTAGATTAAGGAGCCATCTGATAAGATCATCAAGAGACTGTAGAGAGAAAGAAATATGGGAAATAAAAAAATAAAATAATATTGATAGCTTTTGTTTTTACATTGCTTAAATTTCTCCATCTATTCTTCTTTCTCCCCTCTCCCTGAGAGCCATCTCATTTAACAAAATATAGTTCTTAAAAAGGAAGGAAGAAAAGAAAGAAAGGAAGGAAGGAAGAAAAGGAAGAAAGGAAGAAAGGAAGAAAAGGAAGAAAGGAAGAAAAGAAAGAAAGAAAGAGTGGGAGAGAAAATAAAGCAATCAGCAAAATGAATATATTGAAAAAAACTGAAATGCAGGGATTAATATTTGTGGACTCCCCACCTCTATAAAGACATCTAGGTGGGATTGGGGAGGAGGAGGAGATGTCTTCTTGTCTTGTATCTTTTCTTTTGCAAGATGCTTGTTAGGAAAACTAAAGGAGGAGACAGTTTCTAGGAGGGGATGGGCAATAGCATCTAATGAAATGCTACAGTTGAGGGTAAGAAGGATGAAGACTGAAGAGAGGCCACTGGATTTGATAATTAAGAGCTCATTAGTGACCTTGAAAAAATGATTCAGTAATGAGGCCAGAAGCAAGATTTCAAGAGATTATGGAGTGGGAAGAGAGGAAGTTCCGGTCACAAGTACAGGCTGCTTTTTCTTGGAATTTGATAGTGAATGAGAGGAAAGATATAGGGTGATAATTTAATGGAATTGCAGTCAAGTACAGAATTTTTAAGGGTGGAGGAAATCTGGGCATGCCACAAGCAGCAGATAAAGAGAAATCAATGGTTATAATAAGAGAGAGGATGAATGATAGGGCAACTTTCTAGAGTTGACTAAAGAGATAAGGCCAAGACTGCCATTAGAAGGATTGGCCTAGGCAAGAATTCTTGATGAACTATTTCTTTCTCAAAGACTAGATCGGAAGAGGAAGTAGTTGGAGATAAAGTCAAGGGATAACATCAGTATAGAATTGGGGACAAGAGGGATCTTCTGACGGTGGGCCTGAGTTTTCTTAGTCTAGTATAAGACAAAGTTCTCTGGGGAAAGTCAGGGATAATATAGATGGTTTGAGAAGAGAAGTTTTGTAATCTATAATGGGGGTGAGGGACGATCAAGGGAGAATATCGGAGAAGAGTTTCTTCTTAATTGCTCTGTAGCCCCACTGAGATTGTATGGGATGAATTGTAGTGATCCAGGCATCGGAGTTGTGTGGCGTTCAGCAGTTCCTGGGCAGGAGAAGAGAAGGCAGACGGAGGAGTGGTTCTGAGTTGGAATTGGATAGGTGGCTATAGAATATGAGGGTAGACTATTCAAAGGTAGAGAACAGTGCCATGTTTCCAAAGGGATGGAGTGGCTGGCAGGAAAAGGGGAAGGGAAATCATTTCAAGTTGACCCAGTAGACAAGCTCACAGAAAAACCTCAAACCAAATAGAGCTACATATTTGTTTGTGTCTGTGAGCTCGGATATTTGTGTGAATAGACATACCCATGCGTGCATAGTACATAGACACATATCTGTGTGTTCACAAATATCTGTGTATACATGTGTGCATATATTTGAATACATGTATTATACATGTACAATGATCAGATGAAGACACACACCAACATATATAAACACAATGCATATACACACATGCCTATACATGCATGTATAGAATGTATTTACATTATATGTGTATATTCACACAAATATCGTGTAAGCACATACATGTGCACACACATATACATGGATATGTTTAGTTTGGGGCTTTTGTGAGTTTAAGTAGTCGGTCAAACCTAAAACTATTTCCTGTTGTCATAACAGGACCCACAGAAGAGTTTTCCATTTTAGAAATTTGGGGGGTTGTATGTATACATATGTGTAATGTAAAGATTAAAATTTAGGGGAGACTGAGGGAGGTAGAAATTAGTTTCTCTCTGCAAGGAGTATTATATTTTTAGAGGTTTATTGAAGATTAAGGATTAAAGAAAATACAGGATAAGGAAAACGTGCCTAGGCCAGAGAGGCCTAGATAAGACCTCACCTACATTATGGAAAGAGCCATGACTGCCCCAAAACGGAAGTCCAAAAGAGAGCTCAAAAACCTTTGCAATCAGGTTAAATACCTTCTCGATCTCGGCCCACGTGAGAATTCAGTGAGATTACAAAGCATTTTGGAGAAGTGGAGCAAGGGCTTGTGGGGATTGAAGTCCAGAGTTCAAGTCCATTTTTTACAGTACATATTATATATGTATGTTATACATGATATACACATATGTATATAAACACACATTACATAATGTGCATTGCATATGCATGTATTCTCTGCACACATACGTTTTTAGATAGAAATGTAAATATGCACATACATACATACATGTACAGATATATCAGATGAAGATACACCAACACATATAAACATAACAATGGTGTGCATGTATATGCACATGCACACATATTCTTATATAGCTATATAACATATTTGCATGTATATTCACAGAAATATCCTATGTGCACATACATGTGCACGTGCACACACACATACACAGACATGTTTAGTTTGGGGCTTTTCTGTGAGTTTAAGTAGTGGGTCAGCCTAAAACTATTTCCTGTTGTCATAGCAGGACACACAGAAGAATTTTCCATTTTAGAAGTTTGGGGGTTTATGTGTATATATACATATTATATAATATATGTGTATCATATATAATATGTATGTATTACATATACATGTGCTATATATGTATATATTACATACACATGTTTTCTATATAAATGTGAACACACATATACATGCACAAATGTGTGTGTGTGTGTGTGTGTGTGTGTGTGTGTGTGTGTGTGTTTTGGAACCAATTACAGTACAGCAAAAAGAACACTGGCTAGACTTAGACTCAGAGAATTTGCCTGACCTTGTGCAGTGCCTTAAATTCTTTGAAACTTGCTTTCCTCCTGTCTAAGTAAGGGGTAGGCCTTGGGGCCCTCTCAGGTCCAGACAGATTATACTGGGGAACAGGGACGACTGTAAACCCAGTCCCTCCGTACAGGAACTGCTTTTTCCCATGATCCCCTGGGTGCTAGCCACTCTCAGCTGGGCTCATTCATCCCTCAGCCCCCAGGTGAAAGCGCAGTCTCCTGTGGCTACCCCAGTGGCCCATGAAGAAATGAAGGCCTCTATCAGTTTGTTGGACCCTCCCATCATCTTCCACCTTGGTCCCACTCAACACATGGCTTTCTAGAATAAAGGAGTCCCTTTGGGAGGGACTCCAAGCATATAAATAGGAAGGAGCCAGTGGGGAGGGAAGGATTTCAGACTTCTGGAGTGCAGGCAGGGTTAATTGTTAGACCATGGTCCTAGAGGAGCCTGGGAAGAATGGGATCAAGCCTGCCACTGACTACAGGGATTAACAACCCAGGATCACGGCAATGGAGGGAGTTGAGGCAGTTTGTGTCAGATGGCCTTAATCTCACTTTAGAGCTCAAGTGGAGAGAGAGAGACAGAGAGAGAGAGAGAGAGAGAGAGAGAGGGGGGGGGGGGGGGGGGAGAGAGAGGGAGGGAGAGACAGCGAAAGAGGAAGAGAGAGAAAGAGAGAAAGACAGAGAGACACAGAGAGACAGAGAGGAAAGGAGAGAGAGAAAGGGAGAGGGAGGGAGAGAGGAAGAGAGAGAGGGAGAGAGAGGGGGGGGAGACAAAGAAAGAGACAGAGAGAGGGAGGGAGAGAGAGACAGAGAAACAGAGAGAATTTGGACAGTTGTTGCAGGAACAAGATCAAGTCTACAGAAGAGCAGGATCGTGGAGCAGCAGTGGGGGCCCAGCTGCAGTTTATGCACCATAAATTTGTTCTGGTTGAAATCAGCTGGATTTTTGTGCCTTTCTCCAGCAGTGTGCAGAGGCCTGGGAAAAAGAGGAGGGAGGCCTGCTGATGGGAATCACCCAAGAGTGAAAAGCAGTGGGTCACAAATGCTGGAAGGTCAGGAAGACGAGGGAATGATGGGCCAGGATCATGGCTTGGGAAACAGTCAGGTGGCACATCCTTAGGGCAGGAAGGAGGCCTGAGTGGAGAAACATTGGGCTGAGAGACTGGATTATATGATCAGAATGGCAGAAGAACACAATGCTCAAGGGAACGGGAGAGGGGGAATCAGTAGACCAACATTTATTGTCACCTGTGTGCCAGGGACTGTCCCAAGAGGTAAAGACACTAAGACTGAGGTGAGCTATTCTTTGTCCTCAAGGAGTGCCCATTCCATTCTACCACATGTTTGCAGGTAAGTGCATTTAGGATGTTTGAGCAGGAAAATAAGATGAAGAGCCTCAACATGTAAGTGGCCCAAGCATGTGAAGGGAGAGTTGCATAAATTCTCAACAGCTTCTTGAAAAAGAATCAAAAGCATTCATCAGAGCAACGCAAATTAAAACAACTCTGGAGCATCACATACCACCTAAGAGACCAGCAAAGATGCTAAGATGGAAAATTTTATTGCACTGGATTTGAAGTCAGGGTCCTGTATTCAAATTCTTGCTCTGCCACTCTAATCCTTGATTCAGTTCAACTAAATGTATATTTCTTTCTTTTGTTAACCCCTCACCTTCCATCTTGGAGTCAATACTGTGTATTGGTTCCAAGGCAGAAGAGTGGTAAGGGCTAGGCAATGGAGGTTACATGACTTGCCCAGGGTCACACAGCTAGGAAGTATCTGAGGTCATACTTGAACCCAGGACCTCCCATTTCTAGGCCTGGCTCTCAATCCACTGAGCTACCCAAACTTCTATTTCTTTGTCTACTTTGTATGAGGCATTGTGTGAGGCAATGGGGGGCATATAAAGACAAAAATGAAAGTCTTTGCCCTCAAGAAATTTATATCCTGGGGGCAGCTGGGTGGCTCAGGAGTTAGAGAGCCAGGTCTAGAGACAGGAGGCCCTGGGTTCCAATATGGCCTCAGATACTTCCTAGCTGTGTGACCCTAGAAAAGTCATTTAACCCCCATTGTCCAGCCCTTACTACTCTTCTGTCTTTGAACCAATACACAGTACTGATTCTAAGATGGAGGGTGAGGTTTTGAAAAAAAAAAAGAAATTTATATCCTTCTGTGTGCAGGGAGGGGTAGGAAGCAGGGTCGAGGGTATAATATGTACAAAGATAAGAAAAGATCAGATAATTTGAAGAAGGGGAGAACCCTAACAACCAGGAAAGTAAGGAAAGCCTTTGTATAGCAAGTGGTATCTCCAATGAGCCTTGAAATGAAAGATTCTAAGAGATGGGGGTGAAGAGGGAGCATGTCTCAGACACAAAGGTCAGCCTGGACAAAGACACAGAGATGGGAGATAGGAAGTCAGGTTCTAGGAATAGCAAAGGACCAGTTTGGCTGGAGTCTAGAAACTAGGAGAGGGAACAAAATAAAATGTCTGAAAAGAAAGATGGGAATCAGATTATGCAGAATTCTAAAAGCCAAGCTAAGAATGCTGGCTTCTTAGAGCTTCTAGAGAGCCACTGAAGACATCTAAGTAGGGGAGTGACATGGACAGAATGATAGTTTAGGAATATTCACTCATCAGTTTGTGAGTTAGAGTGGTGAGAGGGCAAGAAAGAAGGACACCATTAGGACACCATTGTAATGATCTCTTGGAGAAAGAGAGGAGCCTCAATTAGAGAGGTGTTCACATGAGAGGAAAGGGTGGACATGAGATGTCAGGGACTGAAATCAATAAGACTTGATTGGGAGAGAAGAGTCAAATATGAATCCAAGGTCCTGAACTGGAAGAAGGAAGGGGCGGGATAGGGGAAAAGATAACAAGTTCTGTTTAGAACATGCTCCGTTTGAGATGTTGATAGGGTAGCCTATCAACATGATGAATGTTCTGTCTAGCCTTAACATCTCCTGAGGATGAGGGATTTGACTTCAGGAGAGAAATTAGAGCTAAATATAGATTCCGGAGCCATTTAGTTATAGGGAATGGAGGCCCCTATTGTAGTAGCAAAGAACTGGGAACTAAGAAAGTTCCTGCTCATTGGGGAATGGCATATGAATGAAATGAGATGTTACTGAGCCATAGAAAATGACAAAAGGGACCATTTCAGAGAAATCTAAGAAGACTTGTATAAAATAATTTGAAGTAAAATGAAAAGAACAAGGAAAACAATTTATACAACATTGTCAATAAAAGAGATTTCCACATTTCTGAGCAATGTAATAAACAACCATGGTAACAGAGGACCAATAACAAAACCTCCTGAGAGGGGATGGACTAATTGAATGAATTTTTTGGGTATGGCCAATGCAGGAATTAGTTTTGTTTGATTATAGAGATTAGTTTTTCTTTTTTTCTCAGTGTGTATGTGTTGGGGGAGAGGTGGAGGAAAAGAAAATAGATTCCTGTTAATTGAAAAAATTAAATAAAATGAAAAATATTTCTATTTTTAACACTTAATTAGCTATATGACCCTGGGCAAGTCACTTCTTCTCCTTGGGCCTCAGTTTCCTCATCTGTAAAATGAGGGTTTTGCACTTGATGGCCTCTAAGATTCCTTCTAACTCTAAGGATGTGATCCTTCGATATGACCTCTCATCCTCTTTCTAAATCTTCATCCTCAGTGTAACTTTCAATGTCTCTATCACTCTTTTGTTATTATCCCTGTTTGGCCTATCTTTTTTTCTTTTACACTAACACACCATAATTAGCTTGATTAATGATGCATTGACCTCTATACTTAATTCTCTTTTTCTTTACTACTACTACTACTACCTTCTTTACTACTACTACTACTACTACCACTACCACTACCAATACCACTACTACTACTACCACTACCACTACCACTACCATTACTACTACTACTACTACTACCACTACCACTACCACTACCACTACCCTACCACTGCTACTACCACTACTACCACTACTACCACTACTACTACTACTACTACTACTACTACTACTACTACTACTACTACTACTACTACTACTACTACTACTACTACTACTACTACAGAAGCTGGGTAGCTGGATTGAGAGTCAGGCCTAGAGAGGGGAGACCCTGGGTTCAAATCTGGCCACATACACTTTCCAGCTGTGTGACCCTAGACAAGTCACTTAATCCTCATTGCCTAGCCTTTACCTCTCTTCTGCCTTTGAACCAATACCTAGTATTAATTCTAGGTCAGAAGGTGAGAGTTTAAAAAAAGACAATAGCTCCAATTTCTACAAAGCTTAAAAATTTCCAAAGCATTTTACATACATTATCTCATTTGATCCCCACAATAACCCTTTGAGGTAGGTGCTATTATTAACTCTTATTTTACAGAAGACAAAATAATTTTAGCTAACATTTATGTAGGACTTTTAAGATTTTCAAAATGCTTACCCTATATTGGTATCTAGATCTGTAATTATATCTATATCTCTCTTGCATTTAATCCTTACATCAACCCTGTGAGGTAGGTGCTGATAATTGTCCCTTTTTTAATAGATGAGGAAACTGAGGCTCAATGAGGCTGTGTCATTTGCCTGAAAATACACACGTAGTAAAACATGAACCAGAATTGAAACACAGATCTTTCAGGTCTATCATTTTATTTAATATGGTAATTGTGTCCTCGCCTGTGCTCCTCCCACTCAAGTCTCACCAAGTTCCCACCCTGAGTTAGCCTTAGTGTTTATACTCTCTACCTCAAATCCCATAAGTCCTGAACTATACTGGGAAAATAATCACACAATGCAGATGGCCAGGCACACTGCAAATTCTTGTCACTGAATATCTCTTTTAAAATCCTTGACCTTTAAAAAAAATTTTAAACCCTCACCTTCCATCTTGGAAACAATACTGTGTATTGGTTCCAAGGCAAAAGAGTGGTAAAATCAGGCAATGGGAGCTATGTGACTTGCCCAGGGTCACACAGCTAAGAAGTATCTATGGTCACATTTGAACCCAAAACCCACTCAGCCACCCCTTTGTTACTGAATCTTCACTGGCCCCTCATTGCCTTATGCAAATCCTCTTACTCTTCCTTGGTTGATTCTAGAACATATTCCAGGAGACTTCTTAAAAAAGTTCTCCTCCCTCCTTAGCCCTCCTCTACCACCTTCTCCCCCTTCTTCTAAGCTAAAGACCTCTTACCTCCTCCTCTATGGAAAAAAATCAAACTTATTCCCTGTGAACTCCTTCCTGTTTCTGATACCAAACCTCAAGACCCTTCATCTTCCCTTCTTTCCTTTGCTCCTGTCTCTGAGGAAGAGGTGGGCTCCCTTGCCAAAACTAATTTCTTTAATTTTTGCCCTTGATTCCATTTCCTCTAATTGATTAAAACTGGTTGTTTAATCAGTCCTTTCTCCTATCTGCCATCTCTCCTTACCCAATGGCTTCTTCCTTGCTGCTTAAAAACTATCATCTCAAGTCTCCTCCATCCTAAAACTAAAACCCTGCACTTGGCCCTGCCATCCCTTAGGTTGTCATCTTATATTCCTTGTCCATTTCACATCCAGATTCCTTAAGAGTTTACTCCACTTGCTTCGGAGTTCTCACTTCTCAAGCCCTTTCCATTTGGCTTCTGATCCCACAGCTTGAGTAAAATCTGCCCTCTTCAGGAGTGACCTGTACAAGAATAGTGCTCCTGGGATCAGGGTAACTAGGTTGCTCAGAGGATGGAGAGCCAGGTCTAGAGATGGGAGGTCCCAATCTCAAAGCTGGCCTCAGACACTTCCCAGCTGTGTGACCCTGGGCAAGTCACTTGACTCACATTGCCTAGCCTACTGCTCTTCTGCCTTGGAACCAATATACAGTATTGATTCCAAGATGGAAGCTGAGGGTTTGAATGAATGAATGAATGAATTGGATCTAGGTGGGGCAGCTGGGTGGCTCAGTGGATTGAGTCAGGCCTAGAGATGGGAGGTCCTGGGTTCAAACCTGGCCTCAGCCACTTCCTAGCTGTGTGACCCTGGGCAAGTCACTTGACCCCCATCGCCTAGCCTACTGCTCTTCTGCCTTGGAGCCAATACACAGTATTGGTTTTAAGACAGAAGGTGAGGCTTTAAAAACATTTTTTAAAAAGTGGTCCCAGAGAGCTGGCCATGTGCCCTGGCTCTGGGAGGATGGACGGGGAGCTTTCTATGGGACATATTCTTTTACTTTTGTATTTCTTCTCTAAAGAGAACAAACCCTATGGAGAAGCACCCCCATGTGACATCCCTGTGACTGCCATTGCCAATTCTGGCTCTGCCAGAGTATTGTAGGTAAGCAACTCTCACTTCAATGGATGTGGTCCCAGAGGACTAGAATATATTCCCCAAGTGTTGGAAAGTGGGTGTTGAATTATCCTGCAGCCTCCCAAAGACAGGTGGGAGTCTAAGTCCTTAATCAATTTGGGGGGTCATTAGATGAGGCAAGTGACATAGATGATGCTGGAAGCAGTGGAAGAGTGAGCAGCACTTTCTGGGGGAAATCCCTGCCAGGGAAGGAGGGGACATTCTCTCCTTCTTCAGCTGGGTCTTGGGTACTCTTAGACCGGTGGGAGCCAATGCGGGGGTTGTAAGTGAAAGGTGCACTAGGGGACAAATAGGGTAATAGAGAAAGCCGGTCATCTGAGGGAGGAGGGAGCACTCATGCTTGGGGAGGACTCCACAAGGAGAGAGAGTTTGACTCTGAGGCCCACAGCGCCAGGACTTGTGAATTGCCCTTGGCCAAGCGTATAGCCAACGCAGGATGACTCACGACCATTTCACTCTCAGTTGGGGTCCGTTCTTCCCACGGAAGCTGTGTGTATTTGAGCCAAGCACCCCGAGTTTATGGGGAGAATACTGGGTGCCAAATGTGCTTGCTCTGAGCTAATTAGGTGTACTGGCTGATTGTTAATGGGCAGCATACCTGTGGAGGCTTGTGAGGTACAGTAGTAGGGAAAAGGACCCCCACGGTTACCCTTACAACTCGAGGGGGCAGCCACCCCACGTGGTCAGGTCAGTTCCACTGCCAGTGCGAGGGGGCAGTCCCAGAGTTCCTTTGATCCCTGCCTAAGAAGCTTCAGTGACTTCCTGTTGCCTCTAGGATAAAATCCTACCTCTTCTCTTTGGTATTTAAATCCCCTCGCGGTCTGGTTCCAACCTGTCTTTCTAGACGGTTTTCTTAGTACTCCCCCTCACCGCCTTTGTAGTCCAGTCACAGCAGCCTACTTACTGTTGCCTGTACTTGACGTTCTGCCTCTCCCCTGGGTCGGGGCTGCCTCATCTGCTTAGAATGCTTGCCCTCCCCCCCCTTAGCCCCTGGCCTTCCCAGACTCCTTGGGAAATCAAGTGGAACCTCCCCCCGGCGGCGGCGCCCCCATCCTCCACTGCTTGATCGTTAGAGTTTGCAAATATTTACTTGTTTCGATACAAATCGCACCTGCCAGAGAAGAAATTGTTATTTTAAGCGCAAAAACGGTTACAATAGCCTTTGGATACTCAGTCTAGACCTGGTAGACACTTGACAAATAAATGCTTATGCAAATTAGTCCCGTTTCTCCCTACCAAATGGCCAAAGGGTGGGAAGGGGCTGGGTGGCTTGGGCCGGTGGGTCTTCTCTAGGGTTTAGAAGCATCCTGGAAGTGGCGTGGCGTGCGCTCTCTTAGCAGCCAAGGGGCACTGATGGGCGAGTTCTATTGGAGCAACCACTTGGTCCCTGGTACCAAAAGAATAGTGGGGCCAATATTACCCCCATTAGAAAGAGCTCGAGTGCCTCCTCCCTGTCCCCTGATGCTCACAGAGGCTTCATCTCAGGGGAGGTCTATCAACGGAGCCCAATGAGCAAAGACAGCCCTGCTAACTGCCTTCTATGTCCAAAGAGCAGCCTGTTTGTTCTCCCATCTAGGGGAGAAGGTAAAAGGACTTTGAGAGATCTTTTCTCTCTTTAGGTCCACCCCCCCCCCTCAAAAAAAAATGGAAAGGAGGCATCAAAGCTATCTGGCCTCAGATACTTCCCGGCTGTGTGACCCTGGGCAAGTCACTTGACCCCTATTGCCTAGCCCTTACCTCTCTTCTGCCTTGGAGCCAATACACAGTATTGATTCTAAGACAGAAGGTAAGGGGTTAAAATAAAAAGCTAATGATAAAATTTTTTAAAGGATCTGAAGAGGAAAGGGGGGATTCTGAACCTGTGTTAGGAGGGAGGAGGGTAGAAGAATGCAATAGGCATAAGAAAAGGAATGGGAAAGACCATGGAATACCTGTAGCTAAGTAATAACTAATACCCTTCCTGGGGGGAGAGGTTGGACCAGGGTTGCCTGGGAAGTCCCTCCTGACCTGTTCTGAGATATTAACAAAAGAGAAAGCTGCTCTCTGGCCAGTTCATGCATCCAGAGCAGAAGAGAGAACCTCCCAAGGCTCATCACAATGGATGACTAGCTACCTCTTCTGCTAGTCCATGTGAAAACAAAAGATGATGCCAGATGGAATCTAAAAAGCCTTGTTAAGGATTATGAGGTCCTGGGCATTAATAAGGATTATGAGTGGATCAGGGGCACAGGGCCATCCTTTCATCAACATTCCCCATCAAAGGCAAAAGCTTCAGAGAGGCAGACTGAAAAAGTGAACAAGGCTTTCAAGTAAAAAGGAAGGGGAGGGAGAAAAGTACCTGCACATAGCAATGACTTTCCATGCTTTGGAAAACCTGGTCACATCACAGAATCTCAGAGACCACAGAGGCTGCCTAGTCCTACCCATACTTGATCATGCATTTCTTCAATGACATACCCACGTGGCCATTGAGTCTTTCAGCAAATCTTCAGTGAGGTTGGGGGCACAGGACCCTGCCACCTCTCAAGGTACCCGGTTGCCCTTTTGGGCAGCTCTATCAGGAAATTTTTCCTGACAGCAAGCCTAAACTGGCACCTTTGCTATCTCCCTATTCTAGTCAGGGATACCATTCCATCAAGTCTCAATGATGATGATATTTGCCTCCTTGCATTAAAATTTCAAATTCTTCTTGCTCATTGCCCATTATTTCTTTTGCCTTTAAAAAAACCCTCACCTTCCATCTTAGAATCAATACTATGTATTGGTTCCAAGACAGAAAAGCAGTAGGGGCTGGGCCATGGGGGTAAAGTGACTTGCCCAGGGTCACACAGCTAGGAAGGGTCTGAGGCTGGATTTAAATCCAGGATCTTCCATCTCCAGGCCTGGTTCTCTATCCACTGAGCTACCTAACTGCTCCTGAGCATAGGTATCCTTATCTGTATCTTTTTAAACCGTCACCTTCCATCTTAGAATCAATACTGTGTATTGGTTCCAAGACAGAAAAGCAGTAAAGGCTAGGCAATGAGGGTGAAGGGTCTTGCCCAGGGTCACACAGCTGGGAAGTATCTGAGGCCAAATTGGAACCCAGAACCTCCTGTCTCTAGGCCTGGCTCTCAATCCACTGAGCCACCCAGCTGCCCCACCCATGATTTCTATATTTGTGCAGTGACCTAGAGGTAGTGGTTGGATCTCTTCTTGGATTTTGTACTCTTTGAAGTTCTGGATGCTCCTACTGCTCTTCTTGTAAATACTGCCTATGGTAGATATAGACAATTTTTACCTTCCCCTTTAGTGGAAAGGGTAAACTGAAGGATGATTACTGTGGGAGTGGAGAGAGAAGGCACAGGGATGGTGGAGGAGTGGGAGAATACTGGGAAATATGAAATTCGGAGTCTCTGAAGTTAAGCAAATAAGTACACAATGATGAAGTGGGTGGGAAGAGAATGAATAACTGGGAGTTTCAAGAAAGGCCTCCTGTAGGAGGAAATAGCCCTCCACTGAGCCCTGAAGGAAGCCAGTGATTCCAAGAGGCAGACATGAGGACAGAGAGCCTGCCAGACACGGTTGGGTGGGGATGGGAAGGGAGAAAGAGCCTATGGAAGGGCCCAGAAGTGGGAAATCGATTGTCAGATAGGGATGTCACATGGGAGAGGAGCAAGGAGGCCAGTTTGGCTAGAACAGAGAGTACAGGGAGAGGGAGTATTATGAAGTCCATCTGGAGAGATAGCCTGAGCCTGAAGTCTGACTGGGAAGCACTTCAAATGTCAAACAGAGGACTTCAGAGGCAATGGAAACACACCACTGCTTCTTAAGCAGAGGAATGACATGGTCAGCCCCATGCTTTAGGAATATCAATTGGGCAACGATGTGAAGGGTGGATTAGAGAAGGGACGTGATATATGCAGCAATATCCCTAAGGAAGCTGTTGCTTCTGCCTAGGGTGGTGGCTATTTGAGAGCAGTGAAGTGGAACCACCAAAGAATGAATGGCGTTATCCTTCTCTCCTGCCAGAAAGACTTCACTTGTAAAGCATCCAACTTTCCCACAGATAGACCCTCCTGCACTGGAAAGAGAACCAGAGGAATAATCCTAGGAGAGGCAAAGAATCTTAAGTTCCATCCTTCCCTCTCATCAGAAAACTAGCCTAGAGCTTTGGGAGGGGTCCCTTTCCCAGAAGGTGGCATCAGCTGTCTCTCTCTGCCCAGCTAATCTCTTTGTGTGTATACATGAGTGTATTTTCTAGTGTTCATTCACAGGGGGAAAGGGACAAATTTGGAAAGAAAACACCAGAGTGAGGTAATTAGAAGTGATTATAAAAGAAATGGGGGGGGGCGCAGCTGGGTGGCTCAGTGGATTGAAAGCCAGGCCTAGAGATGGGAGGTCCTGGGTTCAATTCTGCCTAGCTACATGACCCTGGGCAAGTCCCTTAACCCCCATTGCCTAGCCCTTATCACTCTTTTGCCTTGGAGCCAATACATGGTATTGATTCTAAGATGGAAGGTGAGGGGTTAAAAAAATCTATCTTGAACATGGATTGGATTTATTGGTGGCTCTTACATCTGTGTAATTGGAAATCTTGTACCTTTGAATTACATTTCCCAGGAGCCCACTGACTTCCTGTCATTACATGCTGACATAGACAGGGGATAAATTTGGTGGGGTTCCTGGTCTTGCTCTCTCTTTGCTTCCTGTCAGTGACTCTGGTGGAGTGGGGTTTTTAACAGGTAGATTAGCCATGGGCATGTGATTTTATTTTGTTACCTTTTTTTTTTGATACTTCTAGTGATTATTAATAAATCTTAAATCTAATATTTGAAATTATTTTAGATTAATTTTAATTAATTAATTAGTAAAATTAATTTAATTTTTACACATCTCTTAATTCCATGGTTATTCCATGGTTCTCCCAGCTCAGCTTCTACCAACCAACCTGATGCCCTCTAGGCCAGAGTATCTAGCTCAATTTGAGCTCACAGAGAAGAACTGGCTCAAAGAATCATAGGATCTAAAACCAGAAACAACCTTTGAAGTCATATTAGCCTTCTTACTGATTTTATAAAGGAAGATGCCAAGGCCCAGAGGTTGAAGAATTTACCCAGGATCACTCAGAGCATGGTGTCATGGTTACACTGAATCTGGAGTCAGGAAAAATTGGGTTTGAATCACATTCTCTCTGCCTATCCCTCACTCCCTAGATATTAGCTGGGCTTTTGGATCACTTCAAGCAGTCTTAATTTCCTCATCTGTAAAATGGCACCTACCTTCCAAGGCTATTGTGGAGATTGAATTGGGGATAGAAATTAGATCTGAGGTCTCATTGATATGAAGGGAGTAGAGTGGGACTCAGTGGTGAAGAATATCTAGGAATGAATGAGAACAGCCAAGGCAGTGATGTTAGGGGCAGCTTTTGAAAATTTAGCTGAGCTGGGGAATGTCAGGGTCTAGTGAAGGTTTTAAAAATATTATAAGCCTGGAAAGACATCCATGAACTGATACGCAGTGAAATAAACAGAACCAGAACATTATATACAGAGACAGATACACTGTGGCACAATTGAATGTAATGGACTTCTCTACTAGCAGCAATGCAATGATCCAGGACAATTCTGAGGGACTTAAGAGAAAGAACACTATGCACATACAGAGAAAGAACTGTGGGAGCAGAAACACAGAAGAAAACATGTGATTTTTCACTTGTTTATATGGGTACATGAGTTAGGGTTGCTCTTTTAAAAAATGAATAATATGGAAATGGGTTCAAGTGATAATATATATGTATGTGTAACACAGTGGAATTGCTTGTCAACTCCTAGAAGGGGGAGGGTTAAGAGGAGGGAGAAAACATGAATCATGTAACCATGGGAAAATTTAATAAATTAAAAATAATAAAATTTAAAGAATATTATGTCTTTGGGTGGAGTAAGAAGCTTATAGGGGGCTATCTATCTACTCAAGAGCTGCTCCATTTTTTCCTGCTCCCAGTGGTATTTTTCCACTGAAGAGGTGGCCCTGAAACACTGAAGAATGCTGATATGTCCTTCCCTTCTTGGAAGAAGCTGGGGAAGGGGTGGGTTCTGGGTGTAGAACATGCTCTGTCACATTTGGCTGATGGATTAGTTAGTTTGCTTGAATTGTTTTCTTTTCTTTGTCTTTTAAGTCTTTGTTATAAGGGATGGTCGTCTGGGGAGGGAGAATATATTTGGAAATGAAGGAGATGTAAAAACAAACTACAACAATAAAACATTCTAAAATCCACTAAAAAAGATGTGCCGGGCTGTCGCACAGCCCAAATGGTATATGACCTGATATTCATGATAACAAGAGAATGTCGGGAAGCCTGAGTCCAGCTCGTTCTCTTCATGAATACAGAATTGTGGGATCAGAGGTGGGACAGTGCGGCTCAGGAGTTTGTCCTGATATCTCCATAAGTCTGCCTTTCTGTTATTGCCCCCATCACTCATGATTCCTACCTATTTCCACCAGCTTCCCTTTAGTGCCTACAGTGTGTTAGGAATGTGTTGTATCCTGGGCATGTGAAGTTTGAAACTTAGTCCCTACCTTCTCAGAGGAAACTGGAGGGTGAATATTCTGCCTGATGTAACTCTTCCCTGCTTGCTTTCAAGGTTACACGTTATCTAACCCTGGGTCTTGGTTTCCCCTCCTGTAAAATGAAGGAATTATGCCAGATGGTCTCTGAGATCACTTCCAGCTCTTGAAAAATATATTATCCATGTAATATATATACATATACATACAAAACACAGTATATTATTCACATATAATTATTCACACATGTACATGCATGCACAAATGCATGGGCATTTATGCATCTTATATAGACACATATATGTATATATATATATACACACATAAAATACCCACATGCATGTATATTTGGAAACAGGAAAATAACTATGTTTTGTGGCCCATGACATGGAAAAAGTGAAGAATCCTCATCTGCTCAGGCTGACAACATTCCTTAGAATACACGGAGTGTCGAAAATTCTTCTTTTTAAACATGTTTTATTCTTTCTTTTAAAAAAGACTTTATTTTCTCAATTACGTGTGATAACAATTTTCCACATAGGATTTCTGAAGTTGTAAGATCCCAACTGTCTCCATCCCTCCCTTCCCTCCCCCCTCCTGGAGTCATACATGCACTATCATGCAGGTCTTGTTGTTGTCCATGCCTGTCATCATTCCGGCCAGTAGAATCTGTTCCATACCAGATCTAGACTTTTCTCTTGGTCTGGGGGCTCCAAATCACCACAAGGGGATTCCGTAGCCATGGGTAAGTAAGCATTGGGAAGAACACCTCACCTACCTTAGTCTGGTCTGGTACGGCGTGACCAAGCTCCAGTTTCTGCCCCTACTGCATCAGTGTATCAGTGGAGTTTCCCAAGGATCCCATCCCTGGGGCTAGAACTCAGTGTTGCTCCTTGAAGCTCTTTATCCTGTACCTGAGTTCACTGTTCAGTCTAAACCAGAAAGAAAGCTACAAAGTTTACTTCCTTCAGTGGAACTTTGCCTGGAGCCTGTGCCACATTCTCTATGATGCTTTCTAATTTAAGGGACCCTGCTCCCTGCTCAATCAAGAAGTTTTTATTCAGTGGATTGAGAGCCAGGCCTAGAGACAGGAGGTCCCAGGTTCAAATCTGGCCTCAGACACTTCCAAGCTATGTGACCCTGGGCAAGTCACTTGACCCCCATTGCCTAGCCCTTACCACTCTTCTGCCTTGGAGCCAACTCCAAGACAGAAGGTAAGGGTTTAAAAAAAAGTTTTTATTCGGTGCCTGATATGTGATTGGCAATGTGGTAGAGCCAGGGATCCAGGCAGCCACAATAATTTCTGCCCTCAAAGAGCTTACATTCTATTGGAGAGAAAAGACTGTGTTCACAACTAAATAAAAATAAACTATAAACAAATGCAAGTGCAAAATCATTAGATGCCACCAATCCCCTTCATCTACTCCATAGCTTCGAATGTAGAAGGCCTATGGGACAGAGCATCTGAGCCCTCATTGATTCTTCCTAGGCTGGGGATGCCCAAGAATTCAGGGTTGGTCAGGGGCACTACCTAGCCCACATAGCACTTGTCAGGATATAGGGCAGAGGATTATATTCTCTCTGAACTCAAAACCAAGCTGTATACTTCACTTCAAAGTCAGGAACTCCAATTTATGGGTAGTAGAATGAGTTTTGTTTGTTTTATTAGTGAGACCCTTAATGGCTGGATGCAGTTTATTTACCAAAATAGAGCGGGGGGGGGGGGGGGGGGGTACAATAAAGTAGAGAAATGTGAAAGAGGTTAGAGAAAATACCTATACTAGTCCTCAGCCAGGAGGGCCAGTAGTGAGTAACCACGTGGCCTCCTCCAAGATGAAAGTTAGTCTCTTAGGAAACTAGGAAAGGAGTCAGACTTTTCACTCACCCAAACAAGTAGTCTAGGAGTCAGAGTCTAAGTTGAAGTCAGGATCTATGCTGCAGTGTCCAATGAGGTATCCTCAAAGACTATTACCAGGAGACACTCTCCACAAGACAATTTCACCAGACTGTCAGCCCGAGGATTTTGTGGCTTTTATGGTGGTTTCCTATCCCCACCCCTCTTTACAGGGGCCAATCACAGTTTCCAAAATTGTCACACCTCTTATCCTCTGAAGGTAGCATCTCTCCTCCTAGAATTCACACCTTTGGAACCACACATTTCTGAGTGCCTGCACACTTAAAAGAATTCAAAAGTTTCTGACTGTTTGAGTTAGAAAAAAGGGTGGAGCCCTTCCAAGTATCTTGCTGGCTTCTCACTTCTAAAGGTGTTAACTCTCCTCCTAGGAGTAAGAGTTTGTGGACTTCCCTTACCTTAGGGTTAAGTATAGATGTATTCAGATTTTGTTGATTAATTCAAAAGTAGACAAAAGAGAGTTAATCCTGTATTCAACCTAGTGAGGTACTAAGTAAGGGTACTTAAGTTATTGTTATTCCAAAGTGTTAACATCAATAGGCAAAGAGAACAAAGGATTCCCTTTACAAAGTGCAAATTCAGAATAGACAAAGAGAACCAAGAATTTCCTTTCACAATGGTAAATGGGACATAAGGTGATGCAGTGGATAGAGCACTTCCTACAGTCAGGAAGACCCAAGTTCAAATTTTCCTCAGATAATTAGGTGACCACACATCTAAACCACTTAACTGCTCGCAGCCTCAGTTTCCTTAACTTAAATTTGGGGGTCATAATAGCATCTACCTCACAGAACTGTTGGAAAGATCAAATGCAATAACACCTATAGAGCACTATGAGCCTTAAAGTACTATATGAAAGTTAGTATTGTTATTGTTGAAAACAAATTCTAGCAGCCATGGTAGGCCTTGTACAAAATCTCCCTCCTAGACCATCAAGACTGGAGTCAGCATATAACAGAGTGGTTGTTGGGATTGGCAAAAGCCAAAACTGTGTATGAGTTTCTTCAACAAGTTCTTCAGATCCTTTCCTGCTTCTCATGACAGTGATCTCTAAAAGGTACAGAGGGATCCAGTTCAGATTGTTCCCAGCTGTCTTTCTGTTTGTGTTTTCTTCCACACATATATCCATGGAAACAATCTTTGAGAGACTTTGTCTTATTGCATTTGGGGTCCAGACCTATGATTTTATGAGTACAGGGAAGCCATAATGAGGGAACTCAGGCTCTACCAATATGCAGAGCTGCTCAATGATTTCTTTTTTAAAAATTTTTAAAAAATGTTTGTTCATTTGTTTTTAATTTTCATCTTTAACCTTTCATCTTAGAATCAATACTGTGTATTGGTTCCAAGACAGAAGAGTGGTAAGGGCTAGGCAATGGGGGTGAAGTGACTTGCCCAGGGTCTCATAGCTGGGAAGTGTCTGAGGTCAAATTTGAACACAAGACCTCCTGTCTCTAGGTCTGGCTCTCCATCCACTGAGCCACCCAGCTGCCCCCTCAGTGGTTTCTCTTGGAGACTGCAGGAGGCACTTGGTAGTTAAGATTTGCCTATAGTTACACAACCAGTATATGGCAGATATAGGTCTTGAACTCTGGGCATTTGAGCTCTAAGACCAATTATCTATTCACTACTCCATGCAGACCTTCTTCATGTTGACATAGTTCCTCACAACTCATCAAAAAATCTCCTGCCAAATGTTTTTAGCTTTTGCTGATTCTTCCGATGTGGTTAGGTGGCAAACATTTCCATCTTTTCAGGATCAGTAAGACCTTGCTGAGACACTGTGATGACTACTTCATGACAGATACTCAGAAGCACTGACATTTGTCAATAGATTGCTATAGACCAGCAGCTTCCAGCTGACTATTTGTATGTTTTCTTCCAATTATTATTCTCAAGTATTGTGAGATTGTTCAGACCAACAAATACCTCTAAATAGTTAGTTATCCAACATCCTTTCCAAGAGCTATTAAAAAGTGAGAAGAGGCTCAGAGATCACTTTAGAAATGGTGTGGTGGTAGGGAGCAACTATGTGGATCAGTAGGTTGAGAAAAAAACATAGAGACAGGAGGTCCTGGGTTCAAATCTGGCCTCAGACACTTCCTAGCTATGTGACCCTGGACAAGTCGCTTGACCCCCATTGCCTAACCACTCTTTTGCCTTGGAAGCAATACACAGGATTGATTCTAAGGTGGAAGGTGAGGGTTTAAAAAAAGATTTTATATAGCTTCATTAGGAATCTTTGTATCTTGCTCTTCCTGATCTCAATTTTCCTTCTTTCTCTTACATTTTATTTCTTATGCTTTCTCTGTCTCTGTTCTGTTCTCAAAAACTAGCTTCTTTTTTGTCTTCTTTCTATGAATGAATGAATGAGATTGTAAGCTCCTTGAGGGCAGACAAGGCCTGCCTTTTGCCTCTTTTTGTATCTCCAGCACTTAGCACAGTGCCTGACACATAGCAGGCATTTAACAGTTGTTTATCGATTGAATGAATGAATGTACTCACACAAGTATTTAATATGAGTCAAGCATTGGGGATTCAAATACAAAATCATCCTGCTCTAATGGAGAACAAAGACATAAAGAAATAGTGGTCCAGGGGCCAGAAAGTTACCAAGGAGATGAGCAACAAACACATCATCCCGTAACAGGATTGGAGTGGATCTGATGCCCGTTCAGCTCTGGGACAGGAGAGGAAGGGGGCATAGTAAAGGGTGCTCCAGCTTCAGCTGATGGTGACTGGTCTGGAGAGGAGGGAGTGAGGGAGATGATACATGGGTGAAGCTTTTGTGAAATAGTGTTATGGGAGAGGCAATCACCAATCAGATAGAAGGGTGAGAGTTCTCCCAGGTCGTGGTCGCTATTGTGGACAGAGATGCATTTCATCATGGTGGCTCATCTTTACACACTGATGCTGGATGGGAGACCTTTGGGGACCGAGAGGGCAAGTCTTTGGTTCCTTGAACATTTCTTACACACTCAGCATGTGCCAGGCAATGAGGAAACAAAATCCGAAATGAAACAGTCTCTGACCTGAAGGAATTTCTATGTTCCAAGGGGAAACAACATGTACACTAATAAGTGAATATCACTTTTTAATTTGTCTAGACCTGCATGGGAACTTGTGGTGAGGAAACACCCACTACCAATGCAGAGAAGCAACTGTTCTGCAGTTCTGTTCTTGGAGAGATCACTGAGAGTTTAAATGATTTGTCCAGCATCCCCCTCACCCCCAGAGTCTGTATCGGTAAGAGGCAAGCTGTGTGACCCCTTGACCTCCTGACGTGCAGTCAAGCATTCTCTTTGGCTTTGTGGACTCTCTTATATTTGCCTAAATATAAGTAATTGTGAGGGTTAGGCTGGGAGGAGATGGAGACCTTTTGTAGCCCTGGGGCTTAGCACAGTGCCTGGCACATAGCGGCCATGGGGAGGGGGACCAGAAAGGGTTTTGTGTAAATACTGTACCATTGGGGCAATATTCAAAAAAGGAAGGAAGCGAGCATTCATTAGGTGCCTATTATATGTCAAGCTCAGGCCTAAGAGCTTTACAAGTAATTACATCAGCTGATCCTCATAGCAGCCCTCTAAGGTAGGTGCAACAGCATTTGGCAGTTGAGAAAACTGAGGCAGACAGAAATGACTTGCTCAAGGTCATACAACTGGAATGTGTCTGAGGTCACGTTTGAATGTAGATTTTTCTGACTCTAGGACCACTGTGCCACCTGGCTGTATGGACACCAGGATATATTTTTCAAACCCTCACTTCTGTCTAAGTAACACTTGTAAAGCAGAAGAGTGGTAAGGGCTAGGCAATGGGGGTTAAGGGTCACACAGCTAAGAAGTATCTGAAATCATATTGTAACCCAGGACCTCCCATCTCCAGGTCTGATGCTCTATCCACGGAGCTGCCCGGCAACAGGATATTTAAGAAAGAACAAAAGAGGGGCAGCTGGGTGGTTCAGTGGATGGAGAGCCAGGCCTAGAGATGGGAGGTCCCAGGTTCAAATCTTGCCTCAGACATTCCCAGCTGTGTGACCTTGGGCAAGTCACTTGACCCCCATTGCCTAACCCTTACCACTCTTCTGCCTCGGAACCAGTACATACAGTATTGATTCCAAGATGGAAGTTGAGGATTAAAAAAAAAAAGAAAGAACAAAAGTTGCCACTGGTTGCTAGCATATTAATCAGAGGCAGTGCCTGCCTCAGTTCATTGCTTAGATGGCTTGGATTGTTTGCAGAACACATCTGAGATCTAGGGGATCCTCTGAGATGTACAAAGGCTCTCTGAGAGATCCAGGATCCCCAAGGAGAGGTTTTGCTGAGCAGGCTTCTATACCTCTAGGTCAGGAGGACGACAGTTGAAGTTGTTGTTGGAGCAGGGGTGCATAGGAACCCTCTGTGTCAGCATCTTCCTTCCATGATTATTTCATGACTGGTGACATTTCCGGTACCACGTTACCTTTTTGACCTGTAAGGGCCGAGTCTCTGGGGACAGGAACGTTTCAGTGAAGAGCCTAGCTATATCTGGGGTTTGTTCCGAGGCTTTGCCCCATGACACAAAGATTACATCTGAGAGCTCAGACGCACCATTCCCTGCCCTTATTTAAAACCTTTTTCTCATCGTCACATGGAGAGCCTACAATGTGATCTCTTAGGAAGGCTCTTCTAGCCTCGATTCCTTAACTAGTTCTCAATCAGGCATAGCATTTAGACTAAGTGCAAAAAGGCTTTCAGACTGCACCAAAATCTATTCAGATAGGCCAAGGAAACTGGGCCATGCCCCAGCAGTCATCTATACATTACCAAGCTAATTAGGACCAGACTCTGGAAAGGTTGGATCATGCTTGGAGTTCAGCTAATCCTCCGGAGAAGAAAATACTTGGAGGGGAAGGACAGGACTTGGCTCTGACTTCAGCCCATTTCTTCCTCCAACCCTTATTTGGCCAGTGGAGGCCTTTGAGAGCTTTGAAAGATTCAGGGAATTGTGGACTTCCCTTTCTCCCATCTGTGTCTTAGCTCTGTCCCTGCATCGGCAGCCAAGGACAGATGGATATGGATTCCCCCAAGTCTAAGGGAACTTCCTGAGTATCTCATGAATGGAAGAAAAGGACTGTAAGCAACCAGGGGCTCTGAGCTCCCCTTTTCTATATGCATTCTCCTGAGCCTACTCACCCCTAGACTTTCTATGTCTTTGTGGAAGAGGGTGTTGCAGGGATATTCTGTACCAACTTCTTATTGTACTATTCCAGGAAACATCCCTGTTCTAAAAGCTCCTGAAGAGCAGAACCAGAAGAACGTTGTACACAGAGCTGGATACACTATGGCACAATTGAACGTGATGGACTTCTCTACTAGCAGCCATGCAATGATCCAGGACAATCCAGAGGAACTTATGAGAAAGAAGCTCTCCACATCCAGAGAAAGAACTGTGGGAGTAGAAGACAAACAACGGCTTGATCACATGGTTCAGTGGGCATATGATTGGGGATGGAGACTCTAAACGAGCATCCTAGTGCAAATGTCAATAATATGGAAATAGGGCTTGATTAAGGACACATAAAACCCAGTGGAACTATGTGTCAGCTACAGGAGGGGGGTGGAGGAAGGAAGGGAAAGAACATGAATCTTGTAACCATGGAAAAATATTCTAAATTAATTAATTAAATAAAATTTCTCAATTAGAAAAAATAAAAGTTCCTTAAGGCTGGCACTCTACGGCTGTGGGCTTAGCACATGTAGGTGTTTATAATCTTGAGGGGAAAACACATTTATGGGGACTTGAGCCAATGGCATTAGAGAATCATCTCTGACCCCTTAGAACTTTGACAGGGACATGTCGCTTGGATCTAGGAACCAAGACTCACTTGTGAGAGTGAGAAGGGGATAAGAATCCTCAGAACTTATCTACACTTTCTGGTCTTCCCTGAATAACAAATCCACGTAGAAGATCCACAGAGAATTATGGACAGGTTTGAAGGCTACAGAAGCATTTCCAGCTTGTCCTCTCAGATATGGAGGCCCCGAGTAAAAGTTCAGCCAGCCAGTCCGAGGGACAGATTTGATGGGATTTTGATATGAATTTGGGTCCACAGATTTCCCTATATGACAAGTAAAGGTGGGTTTCTAAATCTAATTACGAAATGGGCTTGAGGACTGCCCACTATTTGTTACTTGGAGAATTAAAAAATATACTTTTTCCATGTTTACATATTTCATAATTTTTTAAAACCCTGTCTTAGAGACAATCCTGTATATTGTTTCTAAATTTCTATATTGTTTCTAAATTTTTTTACTTATCTAGTTTTTGTTCCAGTGATCTACCCTTCTATTTCTTTTTTTTAAAACCCTCATCTTCCATCTCAGAATTAATACTAAGTATTGGTTCAAAGGCAGAAGAGTGTTAAGGGCCAGGCAATGGGGGTCAAGTGACTTGTCCAGGATCACACAGCTGGGAAGTGACTGAGGTCAAATTTGAACCCAGGACCTCCCATTTCTAGGCCTGGCTCTCAATCCACTGAGCTACCCAGCTGTCCCCTTGCTTGGAGAATTTTCTTATGAGGCTCTAATCAGGTACTTGGGGACCCCAAGCCAAAGGAGGTCCTCCTGACTCCAGACCTGGTGCTCTATCCACTGTGCTCCCTTCCTACCCCAACCTTTTTTTCTAACTCTATCCTTCTGTCTCAGTCTCAATTCTCACATATAAGATTGATAGTCTACAGATTGAATAGCTCTGCAAATTCATTAAGGCTAGAATGGTATGAGATTGTCTTGCTGGGCCACGCTAAGGGGTCCTCAGAAATCCCTTCTGAGATGACTTCTTCTGGCGAGACCCGGCCAAGACTTTGGCCAAGCTTATCCGGCAGGGCCTCTCGTTAGAGGGTCCACTGAACCAAGATCCCCCGTGTAGAACAACCCCTTAGTTTTACTGTCCTACACTTGGGATCATTCCTTAACTTAGCTGCCCTTGAGCAGATGCAAGGAAGGAGAATCCAGTCCCACCCATGTGCTGTGCCAAGAAAATGTCGGGGCGGGGGGGAGGAGGGAAGCAAGCTGCTTTATCAGGAATAATTGGTAAACTGTGGCAGAATCATTCCCACGAAGTGACTCCGCCATATAAAGGTGATGGAAAATGTTTGCCATGTGGGAGTGGGGCCACTACAGGTCTGCTTTACATTCTCCAAATCCAACCTACTTCCAGGCAGATGGGTAGCCCAAGGGAGTCCAGAGGCTACAGGTTCAAATCTGCCCTCAGACAGTTCTCACCTGTGTGACTGACCAAGCCAGTAAATGCTAGTTGCTTAGTCCTTGCTACTTTTATTTCTTAGAATTGAGACTGAGACAGAAGGGAAGAGTTTAAAAAAAGGTTGGGGTAGGTAGGGAGCACAGTGGATAGAGCACCAGGCCTGGAGTCAGGAGGATCTTGGTTCAAATCTACTCTCAGATATTTCCTAGCTTTGTGACTGTGGGCAAGTCACTTTGCCTCAAGCGGCCATCTTTTGCTAATCCTAAACCAGAAGATAAGGGATTAAAAATAACTTTGGGGCCCCTAAGTACCACTGTATATAGAGCACCAAGCTTGGATTCAAGGCTCAAATCTGCCCTCAGACACTTCCTAGCAGTGTGACCCTAGGCAAGTCACTCAACTCCAGTTTCTTTATCCTTGGTCCTCTTCTGTCTTAGAAATGAGACTGAGACAGAAAGTCAAGGTTGAAGAAGAAAGTTTGGTGTCAGTAGTTAGCACAGTGGATAGAGCACCAGGTTTGGAGTCAGAAGGACCTGGGTTCAAATGTGCCCTCAGACATCTCCCAACTATATGACCCTATGCAAGTCACTTCACCCCAATTGCCTCATCTATCCTCCTCTTATATTTTAGAATTCAGACTAAGGCAGAAGAGAAAATTTTGAAATGAAGAAGATGGAGAAGGTAGGTAGTACACTGGATGAATTGCCAGGCCTGAAGTCAGGAGGACCTGAGTTCAAATCTATTCTCAGACTCTTCCAAGCTTCCAAGTGACAGTGAGCAATTCACCTAACCTTAATTGCCTAGCCCTTCCTATGTCTGTGTCTAAGAATTTACAGTAAGCCGGAAGGTAGGGTTTTGAAAAAAATCGGGGGTATGTAGGCAGGACAATGGATGAAGTGCCAGGCCTAGAGTTGAAGTATCTGGATTCAAATCTGCCCTCACACATTTCCTAGGTGTGTGACCCTAGACGAGTCATTTAACCTCACTTGCCTTGTCCTTCTTCCTCTTGTGTCTTATAATTCAAACTAAGCCAGAAGGGAAGGCTTTAAAAAAAGTTTTGTGGTAGATAGTAGCACAGTAGAAAGTCAGGCCTGGAGTCGGGAGAACCAGGTTCAAATCTAATCTGAGACACTTCCTAGCTGTGTGATCCTGGGCAAGTCACTTAACTTTAATTCTCTAGCCCTGTCTACTCCTCTGTCTAAGAATTTAGACTAAGACAGAAAGTAAGGATTTCCAAAAAACTTGGGGGGTAACTTGGTACCACAGTGGAAAGACTTAGAGTCGGGAGAACCTGGGTTCAAATCTGCCCTCAGATATTTCCTAGGTGTGTGACCCTAGGTAAGTCACTTAACCTCACTTGCTTTGTCCTTGTTCTTCTTGTGTCTTAGAATTCAGACTAAGACAGAAGTGTGGGTTGAAAAAAAAAGTTTGGATAGGTAGAGAGCCATGTCAGGAATAGGGAAGTCCTGGGTTCCAATCTGACCTCAGACACTTCCTAGAGGTGTGACCCTAGGGAAGTCAACTTCATTTCAATTGCCTAGTCCTTACTACTCAATTCTTGGAATTGAGACTGAGACAGAAGACAAGGGTTTTGGAAAAAAAATTGTTTGGGGTAGGTAGCACAGTAGATAGAGAGCCAGGATTGGAATTAGGAAGACCAGGATTCAAATCTACTCTAGATTTGTGACAATGGGCAAGTCACTTAATCCCAATTGCCTAGTCATTGCTCTTCTTCTGTCTTATAAATCAGCCTGAATCAGAAGATAAGGGTGTGAAAAATAATGTTTGGGGTGCAATAGACAGAGTACTAAGCCTGGCGTCATCTTTCCTGAGTTCAAATCTAGCCTCAGACACTCCCTAACTGTGTGACCCTGGGCAAGTCATTTAACCTCAATTGCCTCCTCCAAGATACTCTTCTGTCTTAGAATTCAGATTAAGCCAGAAGGTAAGGGGCCACTTGGTAGCACAATGGATAGAGAGCTAAGCTTGGATTCACAAGGACCTGGATTCAAATCTTTTTCCTGACACTTCTTGGTTGTGTGATCCTGGACCAGTCACTTAAACTCTATTTGCCTAGCCATTGCCATTCTGCCCAATAGTTGATAAGACAGCATGTAAGGGTTAACAAATTGCTATGCCATTATTCTTCTTTCATAATTAATATTCTCTGAAGTTTTCATAAGTTTCCAGTTGTGGTACAACTCTAGCAGCAGAAAGGAGAGTGTCAGTCCATGCCTCATTTTCTCCCCAATGGCTTGTTGTCCTCTGCTTGGTCTCTATTTTGAAGATATTTTGTTCCACCCAGCTTTGAGATCATTCCTTTTGGGCATGGTGACTCGATCTATTCAAAGTATGTATTTAGATTTTGAGAGATTAATTTGTTGGCCAAGTGCTTCAATTAGTCAGTTAACAAGTATTTACTAAGTGCCTCCTGTGTGCCTGGGACTTTGCTCTGTACCAGGGATACGGGAATGGCAGCTCCCCCGAAATCCCCCATAACTATCGCTGGCCTCAAGGGGCACACAGTATGGATGCACACGTGGGATTCCAAGGTTGTCTTTGGATTTTCCCATGGCTGGAATGCTCTCTTTTCTTCTCCCTACTCTTCCTCATTCCTTAACTATTTTAATGTTTTTATTTATTTTAAACCCTCATCTTCCATCTTAGATTCAACACTATGTATTGGTTCCAAGGCAAAAGAGCGCTAAGGGCTGGGCAATGGGGGTGAAGGGACTTGTCCAGGGTTATATAGCTAGGAAGTGTCTGAGGCCAGATTGGAACCCAGGACCTCCTGTCTCTAAGCCTGGCTCTCTATCCACTGAGCCACCTGGCTGCCCCCCTAAAATAAAACATTTTAAACCCTTACCTTCTGTCTCAGAATCAATGCTGTGTATTGGTTCCAAGGCAGAAGAGTGGTAAGGGTTAGGAAATGGGGGTCAAGTGACTTGCCCAGGGTCACACAGCTGGGAAGTGGCTGAGACCAGATTGGAACCTAGGACCTCCTGGCTCTTGATCCACTGAACTACCCAGCTGTCCCCTCTCACGTTTATTTTAAAAATGTTGAGTTCCACATTTCCTCTTCCTTCTTATTCCTCTCCCAGCCACTGAGAAAGCAGGTAATATGCTATCAATTGAATTGAATCCTCTCTCTTTTCATCTCTGCCTCCTGGCTTCCCAGGCTTCCTTCAAATCCCAGTTTCTAAAGGAATCCTTTTCCAATGCACCTTAATTCCAGGCCCTTCCCTCCCCTGATTATGTCCTGTTTATGCTATATAGAACTTATCTGTATTTAGTTGCTTGTCTGCTGCCTTTTCCATTAGATTGTGAGGTTCTTGGGGGCAGGAAGAATTGTCTTTTGTCTTTCTTTGCTAGCTCTTCACATGGGGCCTGGCACATAGTGGGTACTTAATAAATGTTTATTGATCGCCAGACTGACAAGGTCTATATTGCCTAGATGGTCCTAAGCAGAAAGAGGAAGGCATTAAGAACTGGAGCTGGGTGGAGGGGGAACAAGGGAAGACTTCCAGTAGAAGGTGGGATCCTTGAGTAAAGCCAGGGAGCCAGAGGCAGAGATGAGGGCCAGGAAAAGCATTCTAGGTACTAGGAGCCAGCTAGTGAAAAGTACACAGATGAGGGATGACATGCCATGTTCAAGAAGCCCCCAAATAGGCCAGTGTAGCTAGATCCCAAAATGTATGGAGATGAGTAAAATCTAAGAAGGCTAAAAAGTGAAGGAGGTGTGTGAGGTTCCAAGCAGAGGAGTTTATAAGGGACCTCTCTGAGCTCACTGAGCAGGGCTGGGGTGTGGGTGTATGCTTGGGGTCATCCCAAAGCTTTCGAAACATCAACTTGGCAGTGAAGTGCAAGATGGATTGGAATGAGGAGAAACTGGAGGCTAGGAGACAAGTTAAAGGCCTGTAAAGTCCCTGAAGTGAGAGGTGATGAGGGCCTGGACTAGGCTTGTCGCTATATGGGGGAAAGGAAGGGCCATACATAAAAGATGATGTGAAGGGAGAAATACCAAGAAGGGCCAACAAAGATCTGTTCGGTGGTGTCAGAGTAAGTATTCAAGGATGATCACAACAAGGTTGTGTTTCTGGGGTCTTGTCCTATGGGTTACCGTTACTAACATAGCACGGGATTTTGTCAGGGTACTTTCCTATTAAAGCACATCTTGACATTTCTGAAAGTGATGCCCACCAAGATGGTGTCGGTTGCTTCCTGTTCAACATTGAGTTCAGAATGGCTGTAAGTCTTCTAATGGGTTCAGCTGAAGCACTCTCTTTTACAATTCAATGTGTCTGGCTGAAAAGGAGATGGAGGCACTCCTGGGAGTCTCCACCTTCATCCATTGGTTCATTGTGACCTCTGGATTTAAATCTCATGCCCATCAGGCTCTATCTCTTCAGAGTGTGTAACTATCAGTTTATCAAACAAAAATCCAGACTAATAACAGCCAAATGACACTGGATTTGTCCAAAGTCCTTTATCCCTAGTTGGAGTCCCTGAAACTTCACTGGCCCAAGTGTGGAGCCAAAGGGCCTCCCACACTGGCAAAGAGACTCAAGGAAAGTCATTCAGCAAACCCAAGTAGATCCGGAATTTTAGATTTCCCATAATCAGAAACTGAAAGCCAGAGTCACTTAAGGGAACACAGGCTGAAAGCCAGGCAAAGAACAAAACCAAACATTTGACCTCACTCAAACCCTTGGATGAAAGTAGTGATTAGCCAAAGTAGGGTTAATTCTAGGACTCTGGAAACAAAGGAGAAATAGGGAAGTGAAAGCGAGAAGCCTGAAGAAAAGAGGATGTGGGCCATTTATGGTCATCCATCTACTCACAAGAATTCTGCCTCAATCGAAGGGATCATGGGAAGATGGCAGAATAAGGCAGAACATTACCTGGCTCTCCCAGTTTCTCCCACAAATAACACTCCAGCTCCGAGTTGATTTGGGAGCGGCACAGAGAATTCAGGGTCCCGTTAAAGGGGCCGCTCACCTCAGACAAGCTGGGAAGACTTTAGGAAAGCTCTGCCAGGTGGACTGGAGGGCACATACGGTGGGGCAGATTCCAGAGTCCACCAGCACACGCCCTGGGGGATGGCAGCGGAGGAGAGCAGGGAACAGAAGGGGTGCGTTGGCCTGACGCAAATGGGAGGGGCACATACGTCCGGGGGCGGGGCCACTGGTTGTGGTCACTCCAGGCAAACAGAATGGCTGCTTGGTTTCAGTTTGGGGCCAGAGGAAGCTGAACTATCACTACTAGCAGCCTGAGGGGGAGAGGAGACAAGCTGATGTTTGTTCTTCAAGGGGAGACTGAGAGGCGGACCCTGGTCTGGGCATATCCTAGGCTGGTGGCAGAGCAGGGACCACACCTGGCCCCGAATTCTAGACCAGTGGAAGAACCAACAACCCTCTATCTTCTCAGCAAAGCTGACTGCAGTTCTCCCAGGGGGAAAAGAAGATGTTGAAATGGACTAAAGGACTTTCAGATATTTTTCAGGAAAAGACCGGAAGTGAACAGAAAATCTGACCTACAAGAATCAGGAGAAACATCAGAGGGTAAACTAATCCCAAGGGATTGAAGAAGGTTACACTGTTCCCTTTGGGCATCAGCCTGACTTTTTGCCCAGCGTATGACAGTTCAGATGATGTTTTATTGTTTATTGGTGAACATATCTTCATTAAGAGATTTGGAAAGTTCATCAAACTCATTAAACCCTGAAAGGAGATGGAGTCACTCATGGGAGTCAACGCCCTCATCCATTGGTTTATTGTGGATTAAAATCGTAAATCCATCGGTCTGTCTTTCCTGAGTGTGTAAATAGCAGTTTATCGAACAAAAGTCCGGACTAATAACAGTCAATAATGAATTAGTTTCTTCATAACCTACTTGAAATTATTCCTAAGAAAATGATAAAATATAAGACGATGATGTTTGAAACACTCCAGACTGAGCTCATGACCAGGGGAGCTCCAAGGTATAAACAGAGATAGAAGTTGATTATGATGAGGTGATCCAGAAAAAGAAAACTGACCAGGGAGAGGTAAGATGGAGCAAACTAGCTCATATAACAGAGGTGTGAATGGAAGAACTGTTACTGTGTAGGGGAAGGGCTGGTGGAGGGCTGGGAGTGCTACACAGAATTGGGTGAAGGAGGGAATAGCATCTCCATCTAGTAAGGTGTCCAGGTCTTCTTAACTGACAGACAAGTAGGAGGGCAAGGGGATAGGATAAGGGAGGGAAGGGTCTGTGGATTAGGGAGGCTAGTAGTCCTCAGCAAATTAAATGTTATCTCTTATAATATCTTCTTGCAGGACTTGGTTGGTGATCTCTGGAAATGCTGATGATTAATGCAAGTTTGTTTTATATCTTGCTATTTTGCTAAAATTATTGATAGTTTCAACTAGTTTTTTAGTTGAATTTCTAGGATTTTCTGTATATACCATCATATCATTTGCAAAAAGAGATAGTTTTATTACCTCTTTACTCATTCTGATTCCTTCTATTTCTTTCCTAAAATATATAGAAAAAAACTTTGTCAAATTTATAAGAATATGATGGGGGCAGTTGGATAGCTCAGTGGATTGAGAGCCAGGCCTAGAGATTCAAATCTGGCCTCAGACACTTCCTAACTGTGTGACCCTGGGCAGGTCACTTAACCCCCAATTCCTGGCCCTTACCTCTCTTCTGCCTTGGAACCCATAAACAGTATTTATTCCAAGACAGAAGGTAAGGGTTTTTTAAAAAAATTATAAGAATATGAGCCATTCCCCAGTTGATAAATGGTCAAAAGATACGCACATTTTCTATATAAAAAAGCAAAGCTATATATATATTGCCACAAAATGCTCTAGATCATTATAGATTAGAGAATGCAAATCAAAACAACTTTGAGATAGCATATTTTTTTTAAGTTTTGGAAGTTTTTATTTAATTAATTAATTTAGAATATTTTCCTATGGTTACAAGATTCATGCTCTTTCCCTGACCTCTCCCAACCCTCTCCCGTAGCCAATGTGAAATTCCTCTGGGTTTTACATGTGTCAGAGATATCATCTTACACCTATCAAATTGGCTAAAATGATAAAAGGGCAAAATGACAAATGTTGGATGGGATGTGGAAAAATGGGGCCACTAATACACTGTTGGTGGAACTGTGAACCCATCCAACCATATTGGAGAGCAATCTGGAATTATATGTAAATATTTATAAAATTGTGCATACCTTTTGATCCAACAATACCAGTATTAGGTTTATTTTGTAAGGTCATCAGAGACAAAGGAAAAGAACTTATATATTCTAAAATATTGATAGCAGGTGTCTCTGGTAGAAAAGAACTGAAAATTGAGGGGAAGCCCTTCAGTTGGGGAATGGCTAAACCAATTGTGGCATATGTTTATGAAGGAATACTACTGCACTGTAAGAAATGATGAGTGGGTTAATTTGGAAAAAAGTGGAAAGCCCTGCATGAAATTATGAAGAGTGAAATGAGCTGAATGAAAAGGATGTTATATGCAGCAACAGAAATATTATTTGAAGAATGACTTCTGTATATCCACCTCCAGAGAAAGAACTGATATATAAGAAATAAGCAAGACAGTTTTATTTATACATATATCTTTTTGTTAAATGATTCCTTCTCTAGTGTGGTGAGGGAGGGTGAGAGATATCTGGGATTTTAATATAGCAAATAATAAATTTTTAAGAAAGAAAAAAGGAAGTAAATTAGATTTCTGAGGAGGGATGGGTTAAAAAGAGATAGGAAATGAGGAAAAGTAGGATTATAACTTTTTGTGAATAGGGTGATTGCTGTTATTGGAGACTAAATAACATAATCCTTTTTTGCTATTAAATTTTTAAATTTTTTCCATGATTCCATGGTTCATGTTTTCTCCCTCCCCTCATTCCTCTCTGCTCCAGGAGTTGTCAAACAGTTTTACTGGGTTAAATAACCTGATTCTAAAGACTGAGTGGATCAAAGAATAAGTCATAGAAGCAATAATTCTATTAAAGGAAATGCTAATAATGAGCCAATAGCTAAAAACTTAAGGGATGCAGCAAAAGCAATAATCAGAGGAAACTTTGCATCTCTAAAATAGAGAAAGAATACATCATTGAATTGGGTAGGCAAATGAAACTAGAAAAAGAACACATGGGGGCAATTAGATGGCTTAGCGGGTTGAGACTTTGGCCAAGAGATGGAAGGTTCTGGGTTTAAATGTGACTTCAGATACTTCCTAGCTGCATGACCCTGGGCAAGTCATTTAACCCCCATTGTCGAGCCCTTGCCATTCTTCTACCTTAGAAACAATATTGATTTGAAGACAGAAGTTAAGGGTTTTAAAAAAAGAAAGTAAAAGTCCCCTATTAAACACTACAAATAAGATGAATAAAATTGAATGTAAGCAAACTATTGAATTAATAAATAAAACTAGGAGTTATTTTTATGAGAAACTAATAAAATAGGTAAATCATCATTTAATACAATTTTTTAAAAATAGAGAAGAAAACAAATCACTAGAATCAAAAATGAAAAGGGTAAATTTACTGCTAATAAAAATGAGATTAAAGCAATTCTTAGGAGTTATTTTGCCCCATTTCATGTCAATAAATTTAACAATTTAGTTGAAATGGAAGAATACTTATAAAAACATAAACTTCCCGGATTAATAGAAGGGGAGATACATTATCTAAATAAAGCCATTTTAGAAAGAGAAATTGAACAGGACATGAATGGACTTCCTAAGAAAAAAGTGTCAGGACCAGATGGCTTCATAAGTGAATTCTACAAAACATTTGAAGATCGATGAATTCCAACATTTAAAAAAATTGTTTGGGTGGGCAGCTGGGTGGCTCAGTGGATTGAGAGTCTGGCCTAGAGATGGCAGGTCATGGGTTCAAATCTGGAATCAGATACTTCCTAGCAGATACTTTGCCCCCATTACCTAGCCCTTACCACTCTTCTGCCTTGGAGCCAATACATAGTGTTGATTCTAAGATGGGGAAAAAGAGGGGGCAGGTAGTTGGCTTAGTGCATTGAGAGCCAGGCCTAGAGATGGGAGGTTCTGGGTTCAAATTGTACTTTTGACACTTCCCAGCTGTGTGACCCTGGACAAGTCACTTGACCCCCATTGCCCAGCCCTTACTGCTCTTCTGCCTTGGAACCAATGCACAGTATTGATTCTAAGAAGGAAGGTGAGGGATTAAAAAAAGTGAAAATAATAGAATCCAGAGAACATAGTGTGCAGTCTCAGCAATATTGTTCAAAGAGTAAATGTGAATGATTAAGCTATTCTGAGTTACATAAGTATTCACATAGACGACAAAGGACCGGTGAAGGAAATTGCAATCCACCTCCGGGGAGGGAACTGATGACATGGAACTGTATATTGTACAGTTTCACATGTGTATCTGTGTCAAATGTTGGCCCTCTCTAGTGTGGGCTAAGGAGGGAGAGAGGGAAACAGCTTGGAACTCAAATTTAACAAAAAATATTAAAAAAAAGAATTTTAACAAAGAAATAGCAGGTTGGATAAAATAAAAAAGACAACATAATGAATATAATGAACAGCATAACAGTCCTATCAAGGGAGGTGATTGAAACTCTGTCCGCTAAAATCAGAAAGCTGAGAGGTCCGATCAAATCGGTAATCATCGGCTCCATTGGTTTACAAAGTAGCATGAATGACTGGCAAAGCACTTTACCAGTTTGCTCTCAGACACAAGCCTAATTCCCTAATTCTTTTTAATAACCCTCACCTTCCATCTTAGAATTAATTCTGTGTATTGGTTCTAAGGCAGAAGAACGGTACGGGGTGGGCAATGGGGGTAAGTGACTTTCCCAGGGTCACACAGCTAGGAAGTGTCAAAGGTCAAATTTGAACCCAGGACCTCCCATCTCTAGGCCTGGATCTCAATCCACTGAATTACCCAGCTGCCCCCTCCCCTAATGAGAGGGCATCGCCTGTCTATTACTTATCTATTTCAAATTCTCTATGTCTATTTTCTAAATATCTATTACATCTATTATTACTTCTTTATTAAAAGATAAGAAAACCAATAACACTTCCAAATCTGGGCCTACTGTGTTTGTATGTACTCTACAAAATATTCAGAGTTAATATCACTCAGAAATCTGTAAATATTTTAAAGATACTAATATACCAACAGGAACAAAATAGGTAGGCCCCCAACTGCCAGGATGGTAAATACCAACTTACTACCAATTCAGTAAATGACTGAACAAACTGCCTGAAAATGTCATGCCATTCCGGGTAGCTGGGTGGCAGAGGGGATAAAATATCAGGCCTTGAATCGGGAAGACCTGTATAAGAATAGTCTCAAACACTTACTAGCTGGGTGACCCTGGGAAAATCACTTAACCTGCCTCGCTTTCCTCATCTGTAAAATGGGGATAATAATAGCACCTACCTTTCAGGATGGGGCAAATGAGATAATAATTTTAAAGTGTTTAACATAGTGCCAGGCACATAGTAAATAAAAACTGTTAGCCATTATGTATAACACCTTTGTTGATTATAGAAAGACCTTTGACTCAGTTCCACACTCATAGCTTGTTCATGTGCGGAAAGTATATAAACAAGACCCAAGTACAGTGAGAATGCTCGAATGTTTGATGGCTATTTGCAAAACTATTTAAAACATTCTACCAATACAGTACTGTCAAGAAAAAGTATAAAAATGTCATTTTTTCAGGACATAGTATAAAATTTGTAAATTAAAAAAAATTTATTATATAATTATTTTTCATTTATATTATTTATTTACTTTATTTAGATTTATATTATATTTGTATTTATTAAATAAATATATTATTTATATTTATATTTATTTTATTATTATGGGCATGGATAGTCTTCTTACCTCTCCAAAATAGAGCTAAGTATGGCTTCCTTATTTAAAGAAAGAGCCAACATGTTCTATTAATCACTCATGATGTACCTGGAAGATACCTATATGGTTCTATCAAAAAGCCACGGTAAATGATTACACGTTATGGAACCTTTTTGCTCTGATCTCAAAGTGTCATTTACACTGGTGATTGGATTTGACTAGAAATTCCCTTATGCATGTCAGCAGGTTCCAGCTTCTGCTTGCTTGGAAGCTTTGGCAGGAAACTGCTTATTGTGAAAGACACTCGAAGTACGTGGGCATCCTAGCCTAAGAGAAGGCAGAAATGTTGGTATGAAGGACTATAGACTTTCTCAGGATAAACAGGCGGTTTGCCATGAGAACTAGCCCTAAGTTTTTTGAGCAAGAACCCCAGAGAACTGAGAACGAAGGACCTTGTTGCTAGGCATGATAAAAGTAAGGGAAATCTTTTTTTTAATTTTTAATTTTTTTTCAGTTACATGTAGAAATACGTTTTATTGAGAATTGTTTTTGGACATCTTAAAATTCAGATTTTTTTCCCTTCCTGTCATCCCCCCTCCCTGAGGCAGTGGTAATCAGCTTGGTTGTACTTGTACTTTTATGTAATACGTATTTCCATATTGCTCTTATCTTGACAGGAGACACATATGACACATACAATAGAAATCTCAAGAAGCAAGAAAATATAGTGGAAGATGGCATGCTTAGATCTACTCTCAGATTCCAACAGTTCCTTTTTTTGGTTGTGGAGAACATTTTCATCATGAGTCCTTTGTGGTCATCTTGGAGACTTGCTTTATTGATGATACTTTAGGCCTTCACTGTTGATCATCGTACAATATTATACATTGTTCTCTTGATTCTTCTCACTTTGCATCAGTTCATATAAGTCTTTCCAGGTTTCTCACATCCTGGCTCCTTATGGCACACTATTATTCCATTACAACCATATACCACGACTTATTCAGCCATTCCCCAAGTGATAGACAACTCTTCAGTTTCTAATTCTATGCCACTACAGAATGAGCTGCTCAGATATTTTGGTACAGGTAGGTCCTTTTCCTTTTTGGGATACAGTCCCAGTAATGATATTGTCAGGTCATAGTTTTGTGGCCTTTTGAGACTGGTTTTGTACTGCTTTCCAGGGTGGTTGTATCAGTTCACAGTTCCACCAACAGTTGTATTAGTGTCCCAGTTTTCCCACTTTCTCCTCTAACATTTATCATTTCCCTTTTTAGTCATGTTAGCCAATCTGATAGGTGTGAAGTCAGAGTCATTTTCATTTTTTTCATATGACTATTGATAGTTTTAATTTCTTCTTCTGAGAACTTCCTGTTCATTTGACTTGGTTCTCTATATATTTGAGAAATGAGGTTTTTGTCAGAGAAGTTTCCTATAAAATTTCCCTCCAAATTTATTGTTTCCATTGTGATCTTGGTTGCACCGAATTTATTTATACGAAAACTTTTTCATTTTTTTGGTCATGTACTCTGTGTCTTATTTGGTCATAAATTCTTCCCTTACCCATAAGTCTGACAGGTAAACTCTCCCACATGCCTCTAATTTGATTATTGTGTCATCCTTTATTTCTAGATCAAGTATCCATTTTGATTTTTTCCTGGTTTGTGGTGTGAGAAGTTAGTCTCTGCCATACTGCTTTCCAGTTTTCCCAGGAGTTTTTGTCAAATAATAAGTTCTTTTCCCCAAAGCTTGGATCCTTGGGTTTTTTGAACACTAAGTTGCCATTGTCATTACCAGCTATATGTTGATCACTTAATCCATTCCATTGATCCTCTACTCTATTTCTTAGCCAGTATCAGATTGTTTTGATGATTACTGCTTTATAATATAGTTTGATAGCTGATATAGTCTGCCCCCTTTCCTTCATGTTTTTTTTAACATTAAATCCCTTGATATTCTTGTCCATTTGTTCTTCCAGATGAACTTTGTTTTTATCTTTTTCTAGTTCTATGAAATAATTTTTGGGTAGTTTGATTGGTATGGCATTGAATAGATAAATACATTTAGGTAGGATTTTCATTTTTACTATATTGGCTCTGTCTGTCCATGAGCAATTAATATTTTCCCAGTTGTTTGAGTCTGACTTTATTCATGTGAAAAGTGTTTTGTAATTGTGTCCATATAATTACTGGGTTTGTTTTGGTAGATATACCCCCAAGTATTTTATATTGTCTAGAGCTATTTTGAATGGAATTTCCTTGTCTGTCTCTTGCTTTTAGATTTTGTTGGTGCTATATAGAAATGCTGATAATTTATGTGGGTTTATTTTGTATCCTGTGACTTTGTTGATGTTGTTAACTATTTCTGTTTGGTTTTTGGCTGATTCTCAAGGATCCTCTGGATATCCCATCATATCATCTGTGAAGAGTGATAGGCAAGGGGTATTTAAGCAATTCACAGAAAAAACCCCATGTGTGTCCTTGTTCTAGATCTTCTATATCTGACAGCCCCTAGTGGAATAGCACAGAGATTTGCCCTTGTCCCTGTGTGGTTTAACCTATTTATTGGCAACTTGGATGAAGGCATAGATGGATAGCTTATCATATTTGCAGATGATAAGCAAAGTCTTGTTTGAAAATAAACTTTTAATCCCATGCTGTTTCCCCAGCATCCCAGAATGCTTCTGGGTCACCTTTCATCTTTTGGGGTATGTTTAGTAAAAACAAACTAGTTTCAATATTAGCCCAAGTTAACTCTAACTGGAAAGTTCAATATGCTTCAAACTGAAGAGAAATAATTTGAGATATTTTTCTCCATGAAAGCAAATATAATTGAAAGTTTTTTATACATAGCAATTAGATGCTGTGATTGGATGTTCTTGTATGATTACTATATATTCCTAAAAAATAAATCATGCAAATCAGTCTTGTTAGAATGTTTTTATAATAGCTCAAGATGAGAACATTATTGTACTGTGTTTTCCCCCCTTTTCTAGGTCTAATTACTTATATATAATTCCTGGAAGAGCATACCTCTCAGTCATAGGATCAACCATAATTTGTCCGGTCAGATTTAGAACATTGTTGTTCTATTTTTAAATCGGATAATTTTTAGAAGTGGAAAACTGTGATATTTCATTTTTGTGTCTGCAAAAAGACCAGTTCTTAGTGAAGAACTGGTCTCATGTTTATTATTTTGTAGTCCCAAGGAAATTATAGGCTTGGGCTCAAAAGGACCTCAGAGCAGGGCTGTGCAGATCCCAGGAAGAACCATGCCTAAGGTGGGTCAACCAAAGCTTTGGGTCAGGTTGCTAAAATGTAGAGGGGGCACTGACACTTTAAATCCTCCTGTCAAATTGGGATAACCGAGTTCATCACCTCGTTGGCAAGAATCGTTAAATAGGAAACTACCAGATGGCTGCTTCCTCTCTGCGAGTGGCTATATTCCAGGTAAAATCTTCTCTGGCATGGTCTGCTCCATACACAGCTCCACTCTCCTCCCTACTCCACTTTGGTCCCATCCCCCATCAGTAGCCTAGTGGTTTCCTATCCTAAGTGGGCAAATTGAAGTCATATGTTGTACTACTTGCCCCCGATGCAAAAATTTCCAGTTAGGGCTCTGATTCTGGGTGGTAGGTCCCCATGGATCAAAGGGTCATTGGTTTAGGGCACAAAGCGACCTCAGATGTCATATAGGTCAACCCCTTCATGTTACACGTGGCAAAGTTCAGACTCAGAGAAGAGAAACTGCTTACCGGAAGTCATACAACTTGTAAGCAATAGAGCTGGGGCCTGAATGTGTGTCCTCTGATTCCAACTGAATCTAAAGCATTTTCAACTTACAGAAATGTAGTCTTCCTTCTTGCTTTTGCATCTCACTGTCACAATAACTAGGCAAGAAGTCCAAGTATCAAACTGCCATATTGCCTTATGACAATATGTCGCTTATTTTTGTTTTGTCAAAGTTAAAAAATCTGCTGGGTTCCTAGGTCCAAAGCAAAATTGTCGACTCCTGCTTTTGAGGTACTTTTGCCCAACTTGGTTGTTTTACAGATAGGGAAAGTGAGACCAAGAGAAGTAAAATGACTTGGCTAAGGTCACACAGATGGCAATGACAGAGCCAGGAGCTTCTGAGTCCTGCAGCTACCAAAAAGGAGGCCATAGAATGATCATAAAGGTGCCACGGCTTAACTCCAAGAAAGGTGTGATGGATCCATAACAGAATGAGAAGATGAATTGCCTTTTGGTAATCTTTAGATTTTCAATAATTTTTGATATTGGTTTGTGTTTTCTCATCTCCATAAGCTTTGAGTTCCTGAATTGGGGCTTCGTACCAGGTTCTGCTTCTTGTTATACTTTTGAGTGGAACCTGCTTGGTCTCACTCTGATTGTCCTGAGTTCTTAAGCTGACCTCTACCTCACTGGATTAGGAATTCCTGGATCTTTGAGATTCCTCGTAGGAAAGAATATTAGCTACCTCAAGTTCATCTACTGGGGTGTCTCCCTCTGAGCTCTGTAGGACCACGTGGGTCACGCCCTGCTGCCACTTCTCAGGACGTCCAAAGCCTCTCCCTACCCTGAGACTTTCTCAAGGGAGACTTTTGCTTTTCTTAGAAGTTATACATGCTCTCCCCCAGTTGCAATGGGAGTCCATCTTGTGCCGGTAATGAGTTGGCTGGCAGTCCCTTTTTCTATTGCCTGTGGGCTTCTGGCTGTTTTTTTTTTTTTTTGCAATTTGGGTGTGGAAGAAGTCACTGTAGTTTTCCCACTGATAATTATTTGGTCTTATATGAGCTTTAGAGTTTTGTTCTGGTAGTTATATGGGAGCTAGGTAGCCTGCATGCAATCATCGTGGCAAGAAGGTCCCTTTCTCTCTACTCCCATGACCACTATGCTGCTATAGGCCCTCATCTCCTCACGCCTGGGCCACTGCAGTCGCCTTTGGGTTGGTCTCTCTACCTCAAGGCTCTCGCCATTCCAGTTTCTCTTTTATATAGCTGCTAACATCATTTCCCCAAAGCACACATCTAATCATGCTCTACGCCTCCTCAGTAAACTCTGATGTCTTCCAACTAACCAGATGATCAAATATTATTTCCTCTTTATCTCATCCTTTTTCATTTCCATTTTCATGGAAGGTTTAAAATATTCACCATTATCAGGATGCTGGTTCTACATCCAATTTATTTTTAAAACTTGTTTAAAGGGTCACACAAAAGCTTTTTACAAATAAAAGTGTATAGCCAAAGAAGTATGGAGGCCACTGCGTTTGTTCATGCTCTCTCTGCCTTCACTTGTTCGGTTAAAAAGCAAATAAAAATGATCATTTTTGCCTAGTAAAAGCAGGTAGACTTATGAATATGGTTACACATTTGTGGAATGATCATTCTCGTTGTAGCCCTAGGCCACAAATGAAATCGAATTCAGACTCCCCTCCCACAATCCTTAATCTCTTTCATGTTAGTTTCATATTTTCTCAGTTCAGAGATAATAGCCAAAGATAAAGCTTCTGTTTTTCCTTCAGCTACCAGATTCCCAGGGAATAATCATTTCACTGGCATTTCTGTATCTCTTTTTGATCTTCAAATAAAATCATGTAAAACGAGCCCTGAGTTCCACTTATGACCCCCCCCCCCCCAGCCTTCATTCTTTTCCTTGTCCTTTTCTATACAGCTTATCAAAGATATGGCCCATCTGAAACTAAAGACCTAATGTTTCCTATTCTTCTTGCTCAAAGGGAGGGAAGCCGCAAAAAAATGTCATTTAACATCTGTTAAATTGGTATCATCTTCCATGAAACTGTAAGCTCTTTAAATGGATGCTATTTTTGGAATAATGAATAAGTGATTCTATGCTTTGTAAAAGTAACATTTACCTTTGCTTTTTCAACAAACGATCCTACTTTATACGTAATATTTACTGTGACAAAAGAGTAAAGAAATCTGTATTCAGTAGTGGGACCTAAAATGTTTACTGCAATTGATATCTCCAAATATTTTTTTTCGGCGAAATTACTCAAAATTGCTAATAACATAGTTAAAGAAGTATAGAAGAAATTCATGTGGCTTATATTACAATTGAATTATCACTGGACTCATTGGTTTAGATAATGGATGAGTAAAATATTTGCTAAAATTACCTGTATTGGCATTTCAAATCTGCTTGTAATGGATTGGAAATGCTTGTAATTTCTCCATACATATTTCCAACAGTACCAGGTCTAAAGTAAAAAAATCTAAGAGGTCAAAATATCTAAAAAATATCTAAGAGACTAAAGACAATGACAACTCAAGATATTAAAAGCATTCTATTATATCTATTCTATGTACATTATATATATTTATGTTATTTATATATATTACATATTTATATTATATTATATAGTAATATTCACTAATATAATGTATTTAACATTTATTTATATTATATCAATATTTATTAACATAGTATATATATTAACATTTCAATATCATATTAATATGATAATAAATATTATCACATCATATATTTATTAATAGTTAATATATGAATGTATTATTATCTATTGATCTTTATATTATATCTTAATATTTATTAATATGTTGTCTATTTTAATATGTATGTATATATTTATTTATATATTTGCATCATACATTTATGTATATTATATTTATATAGCATATATTTACATATTTATTTAGACATATATTTATGAATATATTACATATTTGATATATTTCTATGTTTTATATATTTATATTTATTTATATATTAATATATTATATATTTCTATTTTATGTGTTTATAGATATATACATACATACATACATACATACATACATACATACATACATATACACACCTATATTTGTAGCTGGGCTTTCAAAGTGAATGAATAATGGAAGCCATGGATAGCAGTATTTGGCATTTATATACTCTGGCTTCCAACGGGCCTGCCCAATACAGACTTATGGGGGCCATAGCATGGGGCATGCTCCGAGTTTTCCTTCCTGGTTCTTGTTGACTACATGGACCTTGAGGGCCCGCTTCTGACTATGTGTGACTCCGGGCTAAAGAGCCCTGAGATGGCTGAAGAGTCCCTTTGCTGGTTGTGGAGCCAGAAGAGCTGGTGGTCCATTGGATGTTCGGAAGGGCACTCATTCGCCCTTAGTGTTCTCCCCCTTTTCATCTGTGCCTCGAGTTGCTTGAGAGAAAAGGGAGGTTCACTCTATCCTCCAGCCTGGCCTCCATGCATGTGTGAGCGCATGACATCTAAAGCATGTGTGCTGCCTAGGCATGACTGAGCTTGGGGTTAGGCTGCCTTGTTTGTGTTTGTTCTTTTCTGATTGTAGGTGAGTGAGGACCTGTCTGAGATGAACTTGTTCAGGCTTGAAGGCAACTTTGTGAGTTCCAGAGGTCTGGAGGTCCTGGGTCCTACTGGGTTGGAGCTGCATGGTGGCAGGGGAAAAGTCCCAGTGTTCTTAAATAAGATGGCTACTGCCAATAGGACTGGTCCCAGCCTTGACTTGCCAGATGTTCAGGCCTCATCTTAGAGTCTCGGGGAAATGCAAATGCCTAATTAGCAGTCCTATAAACTGCCTTATGTTCTGGTGAAGTTTAAGCATCAGTCTCTTAGCAGGTCATAACACTACTTATTTGCTTCTGAATCCTTTTTTAAGCAGTATGGTTCATGTGTGCTGTGTTTGATGTTTAGCATTTCTTTTGTGCCTTAGAATAAATGACCTGTTCTAGACCTGACAAATATTGAATAGAGTGCCTTGAGTTTGAGGCAACCATTTTTTTAACCCTTATCTACCATCTTTGAATCAATCCAATGTATAGGTTCCAAGGTAGAAGGGTGGTAAGGGTCAGACAATTGGAGTTAAGTGACTTCTTGCCCAGGGTCATACACTTAGGAAGTATCTGAGGCTGGATTTGAGTTTTGAGAAATTTTTATTTATTATTTTTTAATTTGGAAAAATTTATTTAATTAATTAATTTAGACTATTTTTCCATGGTTACAAGGTTCATATTCTTTCCCTCCGCTCCCCCACACCCTCCCGTAGCCAACATGCAATTCCACTGGCTTTTACATGTGTCATTGATCAAGACCTATTTCCATATTATTAATATTTGCATTAGGGTGATCACTTAGAATCTACATCCTCAGTCATATCCCCATCGACCCATGTGATCAGTTAGTTGGTTTTCTTCTGTGTTTCTACTCCCACAGTTCTTCTTGAGGACATTTTAAACACGACCCATAACCTAGACTATAAGTTAATTTATCTGTGGGGCACTGGATTTGAGGTCTGAGTGTGAGAACAGTGGAAGCCTAATCCTATGGACTAGAGTTAAGATTCTGAGACTGATCCTGTACTAAACAGTGTGCTTGGGTATAGAACAGGTAATAGGTGTGGTACCCCAAACCTTGGATATCCATGAGCAGTTTTTCAGTGCTAAACCAGACACAACGTAATTTGAACCTCATGACAACCTTAGGACAAAAGTTCAGGGAAGAAAAATGAATTGTTGATCAAAGTCACCTAACCAGGAGAGGTGCCAAAACCCATATCTTCCAGTTTTCTTTCCACTATCTCCCACTAGTCAGTTGAGATCAGAACTTGTTTTATTTTTTAAAACTCTTACCTTCTGTCTTAGAGTCAATAGAGCACTAAGTATTGCTTCAAAGGCCAAAGAGCAGTCAGGGCTAGTGACTTGCTCAGGGTCTTACAGCTAGGAAGTGTCTGAGGTTGCATTTGAACTCAGGACCTCTTGCCTCCATGCCTGGCAGTCTATCCATCATGCTACCTAGCTGCCCTGTCCCACTTTTGAAAGAATTCTCATTTTCAGGGGACAGCTGAGTGGCTCAGTAGATTGAGAGCCAGGCCTAGAGACAGGAGATCCTAGGTTCAAATCTGGCCTCAGACACTTCCTAGCTATGTGACCCTGGGCAAGTCACTTAACCCCCATTGCCTAGCTTTTACCACTATTCTGCCTTGGAGCCATACACAATATTGATTTTAAGACAGAAGATAAGGGTGTTTTTTAAAAGAATTCCATTTTCTTAAAACATTTTAATATAATTTTAATTTTATTTAAAGATATTTTTACATATTATGTGAATCATGTTGTCTCCCTCACCTTTTCCCTCCCCACTCCTGGAACTGACAAGCTTTCTTGAAATATTCACATAAAATATCCTGGGGTTTTCAAATAGCCTCAGTTTACTTGTTTGTTATGTATATGTGTGTGAGTATATGTGTCACCTAGTAACAGAATAGTTTACAGAAAGGCATTGTTGCATTGTGGGAAAAATGTTCAACTTGTAGTCAGGAAGACCTGGGAAAATATGGAATTTAAAGAAATAAAGTTGGCAACCAAATTGAGGTTCTGCTATTTGCCATTTGGGTGATGTTGGGCAAATTAAGTCTTCTCTCTGGGCCTTCTTTCCTCATCTATAAAGTGAGAGGGTTTGACTAGGTATTCTTTTTTTTTAACCCTGACCTTCCATCTTATAATCAGTACTGTGTATTGGTTCCAAGGCAGAAGAGTGGTAAGGGCTGGGCAATGGGGGTAAAGTGACTTGCCCATGGTCACACTGCTAGGATTTATCTGGGGTCAGATTTGAATCCAGGACCTCCCATCTCTAGACCTGGCTCTCAATCCACTGAGCCACCCAGCTGCCCCCTGACTAGATATTCTTCAAGTCTCCTTCTAGCTCTAAATCAATGATCTCCCATCTAATGGTTATTTAGTTGTGTGACAATGAGCAGATCACTTAGGATGTTAAGCCTTAGTTTCTTCATCTGTAAAAAAGAGATTGTGAAATTTGTCTCACAGGTTTATTGGGGACTCAAATGAGATAATTACACAGCAAGCTTTAAAGCACTAAATAAATATTCTGTGGAGAGTTAGTACATTATGATGGAAAATGCACCATATTAGAAGTTGGAAAGTCTGGGTGGTACCACTTAGTGTAAGGGGTAGAACTGACCAGTGAGGGCCTAGTCCTTGGAGTGTGCTCCGATTTGCCCTTCTGGGGAGGTTATACCACATGGAGTAGGTAAATTATTCTTCTCTGAACCCTGGGCCTCAGTTTCCTCTTTGGGGGACCGGGTGATCTGAAGGTCCCTTCTAGTTTCTAGTGGCTCTTCCCTCCCCCATCAATATTAACTTATATCTTTCTGATTTATAGTCAGCCTTTTACAGTTGCTGTGATTGAAAAAAATCAATCCTCCTTTGAATGATTTGGTGATGAGCCTCTCTGTAAGTGGTGAGGGTGGTTCTGGCTTGGCTCTGAGTCATACCAAGCAAAATAATGATAACTGTATTTGTAGGGTATTTTAAGGCTTGCCAGAGGTTTTCCATACACTCTCTCATTAAAACTTCACAATAAACCTCACAAAGGCCTTATTATTGTCCCCATTTTACAGCTGAAGAAAGTGAGGTTAAGAAACTTTCCATGATCACAGAGTTAATGAATATTGGAGGTAGGATCCAAACCTAGATCTTTCTGACACCTGTCCTGTCAGTAAGCCTTTATTATTAACTTACTCATTATTATTATTATTATTATTATTATTATTATTATTAACAGATTGGAAATGTGGGGGAGAAAATTATGAAGGGCTTCGAATGTCAGATGATTTTCTGCTTGATTTCTAGAGGTAAAAAGGGACCACTAGAAACAGTCCTCTGCCCCTGGGTAATAATGCCTCTTCCTTGAGAATGATGTCACTCTCAGGGCCTTTGTGATGTCATAGATTGTTGGGAAGATATTCAGTTGCTAAGGCAGTGTGAGAGATCAGATGGACTAAGGAGAAGAAAGTAGTGGCACATCCTCACCTTGGCTGCTGAAAAACCCCAGATTGGGGGCCTCAGCATTTTTTCCATCTGCCCTGGGGATGATACCCTACAGAGTCTGAGTGCCAGGACTACCATCAGTCTTGTTTTATGGTTGACTGACTTAAATTTTTGTCTTTTTGCTCCAATCCCTCTTGGTGAAGAACTGACATGTTACATTTTGATGTCTCTGATGCCACAGGAGATATAACCTTCCAATCCATCCCCATTTTGACCATCGGTTTATACTTTCTCTGTTGCCGAAGCTTGAAGATCAGCAAAGACTTAATCCTTGTGGCACAGAATTTCAATATGGAGGCACTGTGCCCTGTACACCTGGTCTTGAGTTTCCTTTGGGCCCTGTTCAATTGGATCTGGAGTTCCTTCAGGAGGATGCTGACAGTTCAGAGACCTGTGCCAGATAGAAGCCTGATCAATCAAATGGAGACTGCTCACTATGGCCTTGTTGCCTTCTACTGCTACACGATGCTCCTAAGGATCATTCTTTGGCTCATTTTTCTCTTTAAGAACGATCAACCATCCATGTAATTAAAAGCCTGTCTGTCATAAAGCACTCTGGTCTTTAAGTGTTTTATTTTAGTTGTATTTATTTGATTTAGCGGCTAATCTGGCGTCATCCCCATTGTCTTCTCAGTGGCTCCCTCTGCCTCCCTACATTTTGCTCAGTAGGATTTAGGAAGCCTAACTTAGAAAGTAAACTTGGTTACTTGGTGTCAGTATTTGTGCTGTTATTGGTTTATTTTAACAAGTTTATTTTAAGGAGTAGAAAATGTATATATCCCTCATCTCATTCCCCTCCTCCCTTTGTCTCTTGCTTCCCCACACATCCTTATACATATCTGTGTAATCCCAGGTAATTCACAGCCTTCCTGGATCTCAGTTCCCTCATCTGTAAAACAAGGAGGGATTGGACTAGAGGACCCTGGAGGACCTGTCTAGCTCTAGCTCTATGAGTCAGGAAGGCAGTGAGTGAGTGCTCTTAATGGTGGGTCAGATATATATGTACCTTCTTTTTCAGGGAACAAGGGAGAAAGGGAGTGAATGGCAAGCATTTACTGACTCTCTATTTTGTATCAGATGTAAGGTGTAAAACTTAAAGGGTTAGACTAAATTTATAAGAGTGTGGTCGCCATAAATTATTACTGAAGTCAGAATGACTTTTTAGCAATTTATTTATAAAATAGAGGGAAAGAGTGAAAGTAGAGAAATGAGAAAGAGGATAGAGTAAGAAATCTAGCTTAAAGAGCTAGACTATTTGCTCAGGCCATGGCTTTACTCTGGCAGGATTCCAGAAGCCCCAGCTGGAGGACCTAGGGTCAATTAAACAACGGTTTTAGCCATGAAGCCTCCTCCAAGACAAGGGGCCTCTTCAGAGGCCAGCACTTCTCAGAAAAAGCCAGGAAAGGGAGTCAGTCTTTTTCACTCCCCCATGTGGAATTTCTTTTTTTTTTAAACCCTTACCTTCTGTCTTGGAGTCAATACTGTGTATTGGCTCCAAGGCAGAAGAGTGGTAAGGGCTAGGCAATGGGGGTGAAGTGACTTGCCCAGGGTCACACAGCTAGGAAGTGGCTGAGGTCAGATTTGAACCTAGGACCTCCCGTCTCTAGGCCTGGCTCTCAATCCACTGAGCTACCCAGCTGCCCCCCGCCATGTGGTATTTCTAAGGGAAAAATCCAAGAGCAGTCTGAGGTCTCAAGCTGGAGCTCCTTCAAGGTCAAACTGAAGGTGAAAGACCCCTTCACAGGAAGTTCTTGCTACTTTTAAAGACCCTTCCTTTCGTCCCTTCGCATGCCATCCTTCCATTTTACATGGACCAATTACAGCTAAAGCTTTGCTTTTTTATTCTGATTCGTCACTCACTAAAGCACACATGGGTCACAGAGCTCCCCATACTTAAAGATAAGTGGGGTGTATAAATTTCTGATGATTAGGACTGTAAGGATAATTTAGGGTTGTGACCTAATCTAAATTAATTTTGGTCGCCAGAGAATATCCCAAATTAAATACCCAAGTCAGCTTAGAAATTTATGGTGGTTTAATTAATATAGAGGGAAAAAATTAAGGAGAAGAGAGAGGGAAAGGTATAGGATTTCTCCCACCTGGCCTGTGCCAGGGGGAATTCAAAGTCCTCTGCCTCGAGGTCTTTGAAGATTAGAGGCTTTTTCTGAGAGGATAGTGTTTGGAAGTTAAAGGAGGAAAGAATCGGCCTAAAACTCCAAGAGAGCTCACAGAAGATGCCTCATCTGAACTAGGTTACTAGGCTTCTTCTGGTATGATATCAAAGAAAACTCACTGCTAACCTGGACAATAGCAGCCGCCACGCCAAGATGCTGAAATGCCCAGCATGCTGCCACCAGCCACCTCTCCACCATCAGAGGCCAGAGAGAGGAAGTGACTCAAAATATATAGATGGTTTTACATCATTTTCCTGCGTCTTTCATGTACCAATGGTAGCCCAAGCTTGACTTAGGACAGCCCAGAGGTCTGTCAGTTGTTTCGAATTTGTCATTTTGCTAGCACATGTCTGTCATAGGCCATCCTCCTAAATAGTTAATCCTTAAGTATGGGTTTAGACATTCCTGTTTTTGTTAGACTAAGTAGGGTAGAGTAATCTAAAGTTCACAAAAACTAAAAATGGGCAGGGGAGAATAAATCCCATATTCACAATATCTCCATCCCCAGAGTCCAGATGGTCAGTATCAGCATCACCCCAAATATTCCTTAAGGCCCAATGCCATAGAATTGGTGTTGTGAGAGCAGCCTGAGGAGGCAAATTTCTGTATTTGCCATTAAAAGTCAAGGGGCATATTTTTTTCATGGATGCTGCCCACACCACAGTCAGAGCTGCCAGGGGCAAAGGGAGAGGGGGAGAGTCTGGATATCACTTCCCTAGTACATGACATTTGGCAAGAGGCCCCAGGTTGTGGCTGTATATGAAGGAATATAGGAGAATTTTGTCTCTCACCTCTCAATGTTTTTTTTTTACTATTTTATCATTAAGTCAATTATTTGCCATTCATAGGAAATGCTGTTTTCTGCAGAAAGGGAGTGTGATTTGAGAATTGCTACAGGTGGACAACTGTGCCTGGCAAGTTGATTGGATGGCTTTGAAAGGTGATGGCAATATCATCATAACTCAGTCTCCCCATTATGCTGTGTGCTTTTTGGACAGGAAAATTTCCTACCCGGTTACTTGTGAGTCCAGCTAAGATATATTCATTTTGTGGATCCTTGCTGCATGGCTAGCTGTCCCTAAAAAAATTGGCTATGATTCTTATCTGGAATCAAATAAAGCTAAGGAAACTTTTATTATACATGTCAGATCACTCTGAGCCCTTGAAAGGACAGTCTTGATATTATCATAAGCACATGACTCCTTTTTCCTTTCATCTCAAATTTTGATCACCAGGGAGTACAACTTGTAAAAATGTCTTTAAATGATCACTCTTGTTGCAGTACTCAAAGACTCTGAGTTACTATAATACAAGGCAAGTATGAAAGATCTTCATATTTAAATTTTTGTTTTTCTGAATTTGTGATCACTATTGGTTTCAACTTCCTAATCTAAGCAACTAGGTAAAGAAATGATTTGCTTCTCCATTCATCCCCTCGTACATAATTCTGCATTGTGTTGCATCAGGTACCACCTCATATTTTCATATATATGTCACCAAAGGATATATTACGAAGATGGGATATTATAAAGCTGTTCAAGTTTTCAGTTTTTAATTTTATTTTTAAGTTTTGAATGTTATATAAATTGAGTAGTAAACTTCACATTGAGAAAGTAACATTATACATTGTTTTAAGAACAAGAATATATATTTTTTGAGAGAGAGAATTATATATATATATATATAATTGGCTTCTGAATGTTTCTGTTAGGAATGATGACAAAAGACAAGCAAATATGATATTCCTTTCATCACTTCCTGTGCCTTCCTTCCATTTTACATGGACCAATTACAGCTAAAGCTTTGCTTAGGACTGCCCAGATGACAGCCAGTTGATTCTGATTCATCACCCACCACCACACATGGGTCACAGACCTTTCCCACTTAAGGATAAGTGGGGTGTATACATTTCTGGTGATTAAATCTAAAAATGGGCAGGGGAGAGTTAATCCCATCTTCACAATTCCCCCTGTGATCATTTGGGAGACTAATCTCCCCAATTGATCATTTAACATAATCATCTTGTACCCCTAAAAATCTTCTAACTACAGGTGCATACAATATTGCACCTTCTAAGAAGAAACTACAATAGTTAGAGATAAAAGGGAAATAGAATAGAGAGAAAGCAAAACCAATGTTTTCTAGGCACATTGACAAAAAGCCAATTAGGGGGCAGTCCTCTTTTGACATAAACGTTTACATTCAAAATATCTTTTCAACCCCCTTCAGTTCAATTGATTGTACCCTAAAGTTCATTCTGGATCTTCTTGATGCAGTGTACGTTTCTGCAGGCATCTTTCCTTAAATAGTTCATTTTCTGGATTCAAGGAGTTAGCAAGATTCTTTCCCTGAAGTTTTTTCTTGAACAAAATTTTAAATCTTGGATGTTTATGAAACACAATCACAGACATAGCACCATTGACATAAGAATTATTTTATTTATTTATTTTTAAAAAACCCTTACCTTCTGTCTTAGAATCAGTACTGTGTATTGGTTCCAAGGCAGAAGAGTGGTAAGGGCTAGGCAATGGAGGTTAAGTGACTTGCCCAGGGTTACACAGCTAGGAAGTGTCTGAGGCCAGATTTGATCCTTGGGCCTCCAATCTCTGGACCTGACTCTCAATCCACTGAGCCACCCTGCTGTCCCCAAGAATTATTTCTTTACAGTTACTTGCATAATTTGTTTTAATCTGCTATAGGAACTCTGGAGTTTGACTGACATTTCTGGGATTCTGTCTTTTGGTTTTTTCCCAGAGGGGATTGGTAGATTCTTTTTATCTTTATCCTTTACTTCTAATAGGTATAAGCAGTTTTTATTTTTATAGTATCCAGACATTTTTTTCTTTTTAATCATGATTTTTAAGGAGTCTGATAGTTCAATTATCTTTCCTTGATCTGTTTTCTAGCTTAGCTGTTTATGATTTATGTTTCTTCTATTTCTTCAATTTTTAAAAATTTGTTCTTCTATTTCTTACTAATTCTACTATCTCAAAGAATCTTTGATTTCTGTTCATTCTAGTTTTCAAGGAATTCATTTCTTGGGCTAGGTTCTTTTCAAGGCTATTTATTCTTCTTCTAGCTCTTTCCTCTAGAGTTTTTATTTTATTATTTTTCCTCTCTTCTTTCATGTAGTCCTTGTAGAAAATACATTTTGCTTTTTGAGTCTCTGCAGTTGTTAGAGTCACTCTTGTCTTTGGGAGAATCTTTAGATTTTCAAAATTGTTGATACTGACCAGTGTTTTCTTTGATTTACTTGTCTCTCAAGTTTTCAAACCTGAATTTTTGTGCCAGGGTCCCACTCTATTCCTGCTGTTCTTTGGGTTAGGGTAGTCATGCCACCTTCATCCTGGATCACCTGTGTTCCTGCATTGACCTTCATATCCCAAAATCAGACCCTTCTTGATATTTGAGTTTTGAAGCATTAGATTTTCAGAGCCTTCTCTTGGATCTCAGGGCAGAATGTTAGGGACCTCAGCTCCTCTGGACCTGGGATGTGCCATTCTGAGCAGTATAGCACCCTAGTGATCTTGAGGCTTCTCAAGTCCTCATCCTGGGGCTTGCTGACCTCCATGGGTCTTTTTTGGAATGCTGTTCTACTCTTGCTGTCTCAGGACATGGCATCTTTTTGTTTAATTTTTATTTAGAATATTTTTCCATGGTTACATGATTCTTGATCTCCCCCACTTCTGCTTTCTCCTCCCCCTCCCAAAGTCAACAAGAAATTTCACTGGGTTATCCATGTATCATTGTTCAAAACCTATTTCCATGTTATTCATATTTGTAGTAGAGTGATTCTTTAACATCAAAACCCTCATCACATCCCTATTGTACTACATGGTCGATCATATATTTTTCTGGTTCCACAGTTCTTTCTCTGGGTGTGGATAGTGTTCTTTCCCACAAGTTCCTCTGGATTGTCCTCAGTCATTGCATTGCTACTGGTAGAAAAGTTCATTACGTTCAATTATGCCACAGTGTATGTCTCTGACAAAATTCTCTTGGTTCTGCTCCTTTCTCTCTGCATCCATTCCTGGAGGTCTATCCAGTTCACATGGAATTCCTCCAGTTCATTATTCCTTTCAGCACAATAATATTCCATCACAAAAATATACTACAATTTGTTCAGCCATTCCCCAATTGAAGGGTATCCCGTCATTTTCCAATTTTTTTTGCCACCACAAAGAGCACGGGTATAAATATTCTTGTACAAATCTTTTTCCTTATTATCTCTTTGGGGTACAAACCCACAGTGCTATGGCTGGATCAAAGGGCAGGCAGTCATTTAAAGCCCTTTGGGCAAAGTTCCAAATTGCCCTCCAGAATGGTTGGATCAATTCACAACTCCACCAGCTATGCATTAGTGTCCCAATTTTGCCACATTCACTCCAACATTTATTACTTTCTTTTGCTGCCATATTGGCCAGTCTGCTAGGTGTGAGGTGGTGCCTCAGAGTTGTTTTGATTTGCATCTCTCTAATCAGGAGGGATTTAGAACACTTTCTTGTACATATTGACAGCTTTGATTTCATTGTGTGAAAACTGCCTATTCATTGTTGATTGGGGAATGGACATGGCACCTTGTAGGCTACATGTGTTTCTGAACCATCTTTGCTTGTGAGCATATATGCTCATTTGCCTCTACCTCCACTGACTTTGCAGGAGGCCCCCTTTCCTGTAGTCTCTGAGCTTCTGGCTGACTTTTGTATGGTTCAGGGATGAAAGAAGTCATTTACTTTAGGTTCTTCTTGGATTTCTGGATCATTATTTGGTCATGTATGAGTTTCAAATGTTTTTCTGGAGAGGTATGTGAGAACTGGGTGGCCCGGATCTGTCAAAGTAGCCATCTTGGCCAGAGGTCTAAGACTCAGTTTTTACCTAAGAATTTCATGACAGAATTACATGGGGGCATCATGCTATAATGGAAAGGACACTGGCTTTTTCTTCATACATTTGCTACACAATTCAAAGTCTTTTGGACGACTAGTGACTATTTAGAAATGTTTAATAAGCAAAACAAGCATTTTATCCCTCAAAAGTGCCCATAATGCATTTCCAAGGCTCTTTCCATATCATCTCCCCCCCCCTTCAAATTCCCTTGGGAAAATCTACTTTATTCCATGCTATCTAAGTAGATCACAAGTGCAGTGATTTAATCATACCACAAGAGGACCTCCAAAGACAGTTTGTAGTCCTCTTGTGTCAATGATTATGTCATTGGACTGAAATGCGATGTGTAAAAGTTTGGCTGTCAAGTGCTAGAAAAGATAACACTTTATTTGAATCTAGAATTAGCAGACATATGAAGTGCACTGATGGCATCCTTGGGCTAGTCTTATTCGAACCATTGTCAATGCCAAACCAGTAGCCGCATTTCGTAAAAATTGGTCTGTAAGAGCTTCTGTCCTCAGTAGTTTTCTTTCTGGGACATTTCTTGGCTGTTTAATTATCATATGCAAACAGTGATTTAGGAACAAAACATTTTGCTGTTACTTCTAAAGAGCTAGTGATTGAAGGCCCAACATACATGAAATGACGGTTAGTTAACATGTATTTAATGAGAGTTTTTTCTGCCTTCAAGGAGCTTCTTTTTGAATGGAGGAGACAACAAAGAAATAACTATACATACAAGATATATAGAGAGCAGATGGAGACAGTCTCAGAGGGAAGAAGAGAGAGGTGACCCAGACCAGCCTCCTGCAAAGGCCACATTTGAGCTGAGTTTTCAAGGAATCCGGGAAACAGGGAAGAAGAGGTGCTAGGGAGAGAGAGCACTCCAGGCCTGGAGGTGAGCCAAGGGAAAGGCCTGAAGCTGGGGACTGGAGAATCCTGTGCAAGGCAAAACAAGAATATGCTGCCAGATCCTAGAGCAGACATTGAAGGGAGTAAGGTATAAGAAATCTGGGAAGGTAGGAAGATATGTGTTCATGAAAGCCTTTAGGAACCAAAATGAAGTCTTCGTATTTTGGCCACTGGCATTTACTGAAGAGGGCTGTGACATGGTCAGATCTGCTAGGAAAATTCTCTTTTGTGGCCAAGTGGACCGTGCACTAGTGTGAGGAGAAATTGGCACAGAGATAACTGGCAGACTAATGCAACTGTCCAGACATGAGGCGATAAGGCCTGGATCAGGCTAGAAGCTGTATGAATGGGGAAAAGAGACATACAGAACAGATGTGAATAGAGAGACGAAAAGATTGGACAGTCTACTGGATATGTGGAATGAGTGAAGAGTAGAAGACAGTATTGAGATTGGGAACCTAAATGACTCAAAGAATAATGGTGCCCTCAATGTTGCAGGAAACTAAGAAGTGTATACCTGGCTGGCTTTGGGACTTTCCAGTGACTCTCTGTATGTGCCCTCCTCTTCCTTTGGAATATTAATTCTTTAAAAAAAAAGTTTAAACCCTCACCTTCCATCTTAGAATCAATACTGGGTATTGGTTCCAAGGCAAAAAAGTGGTAAGGGCTAGGCAATGGGGGTCAAGTGACTTGTCCAGGGTCACACAGCTGGGAAGTGTCTGAGGCCACATTTGAACTCAAGACCTCCCGTCTCTAGGCTTAGTTTTCAAACCACTGAGCCATCCAGCTTCCCCCTGGAATATTAATTCTTAGAGTAGCAGGGATTGGTTTTCTTGTCAGTCAGTCAGTAAACATTAAGTGCCTATTATATGCCCAGCATTCTGTTAAGTGCTGAGGATACTGAAAATACTAAGAAGGGAAAAGATGGTTCCTGCCCTTGAGCTGCTTATAGTCCAACAGAGGGGACAACATGTAAACAATGATGGACAAGTTATATACAGGGTAATTGTAAATAATCAACAGAGGGAAGATAGCAAAATTGGTGGGGGGGGGGGGAATGGCAGGGGCAGGTAAGGCGTTTTGTAGAAAGTAGGATTTTAGTTGGGATCTGAAGGAAGCCAAGGACACATGAGTAGATCATAGCATGGGAATCAGGACTGTATTTGCAATTAGAGCACTTGAATTCAAATCTCTGCCATATTATTTGGTGGAAACATTGCCTTTATATGCATTGATGGAAGGAATTTTTATCTGTTTATTCAGTGTGGGTTTTCCCACACTGAGATTCATGGGTTGGGACACCATCTCTCAAAATGTAAAGAAAGATGGCCCTCTTCCTTAACCTTTTTCTGGCTATTAGAACGTGTTTCTGTGTGTGTTTCAGTTGTAGGGTGAATTCTATTTGATGATACTCAAGCAACTCAGAAACTTTTTTAGGCCTCTAAGATTTCATTGATTAGATTGGTGTCTTTTAAACTCATTTGGACTAACAGTCCTATCATTAAAAGCAAAGTCCATATGGATCACCTCTTGTTCACTATAGAAAAAAATCATTCTAATTAATCAGAATAGAGGACTGGATTTTACATTTATTTGTTCTACATCTCTTTTTTTAAAGTGCCCACTTTGTGTTACATATATATGTGTTATGGATAAAAGAATGGTACCTGTCCTCATGGAGCTTACGATCTAGTAGTAGATGATGGCTCACGGAGATGACAGGGCCCAATGCAGTTGTATTAGTTAGTAACCATAATGTTGAATACAGATAAGGGAACACAGAAAAGGACAAAATACCCTAATGAGGTACAATTAAGAGATCAGGGAAGGAAGGCTTCATAGAAATGGCAACACTGGCAGAGAGGCCATTCCAGATGAAGAGAACAGTGTGAGCAAAGACAGAGGCAAGAAAGTACAGAATGTATACAGAGAACCACAATAATTCCTTTTGAGCTCAAAAGCCTGTGATCCTCAGTGGTTTGCTTTTCTTGGAGTCTACAGAGCACTCTTGGTGGGGGGGAATGATGGGAGAAGACTGGAGATGCTAGTTTGGGGAGACCATTGAATGTTGTGCTAAATAGGCTGGACTCAAATTTTTGGACAATAGCTAACTTTGGCTCTTGAGTAGAGAAATGATCTTTCTGGAACTAGGCATAAAGAGGGTTAATTTGGGGTTGGGTGTCTTGGAGGGGGGAAGGAATGAAAGAGGAGAGGGATCACTTAGGAACCTTTTGCCGAAATCTACCAGGGTGGTAATGAGAGCCTAAAACTCCTAGACACAAATGAGGTAATATCTATTATTTATTATTAAAGGTCAGAGTGTCAAAAATATTAATACTAATAATGTACTCTGAGTTTTTAGGCTCATTTGCCAGAAACAATATTATTAAATTTATTGTTAATATGTACTCAAGCCATTTCGAGCTTGGAGAGACAGATGTCCAAATTGGCAGAGTCCCCCAAGCCCTCTGACATTACTCTGCCCCAAGAGGATTTTAAGTAACATTTATAGGAATTTCAAATAAGGAAAAAAGACTGGGTCAGCATTCCATTTCATTCTTCCTAGATCACACCCTTTTCCCTCTGTGTGTTAACATTCCATACCTTTCTTCCTGGATTACTCCATGGGTTTTCTCCTAGAGAAATATATTGCGAATCTAAATGAAAAGGAGACTCCCTTTCAATGCAAGAGGGCACTTTCCTGTTCCAAGAGGCCAGTCCCTTCAGGATTGGGAACAAAGAGGTACGCTGTCTAGTTACCACCCTTAATTTGTTCAATTAATGAAAGTCCTTTTTATCTTTTGTCTTGTCTTATCGCCCATTTTCTTTTTATAGAATTTTATTTAATTAACTTAGAGCATTTTTCAAGGATTACAAAAATCATGTTCTTTTTCTACCCTACCCTCAGCCCCCTCCCATATTCTACACACAATTCCACTGGGTTTTACATGTGTCTTTGGTCAAGACCTATTTCCATTTTATTGATATTTGCACTAGAGGTGATCCGTTTAGAGTCTACATCCCCAATCCTATCCCCACTGAACCATGTGATCAAGCAGTTGTTTTTCTTCTGTATTTCTACTCCCACAGTTCTTTCTCTGGATGTGGATAGCATTCTTTCTTAGAATTGTCCTGGGTCATAGCATTGCTGCTAGTAGAGAAGTTCATTACATTTGTTTGTGCCACAGTGTATCAGTCTCTGTACACAATGTTTTCCTGGTTCTGCTCCTTTCACTCTGCATCAATTCCTGGAGGTTGTTCCAGTCCCAATGGAATTCCTCCAGTTTATTATTCCTTTGAGTACAATAGTATTCCTTCACCAACATATACCACAATTTGTTCAGCCATTCCCCAATTGAAGGGCATCCCCTCATTTTCCAATTTTTTTGCCACCATGAGGAGCACAGCTATGAATATTATTATCACTTATTTTCTAAGAGGATTTTACCAAGACATTGGAAAGAGCTTTAGAGAAAATATCATTTTTAATTTTTTCTAAGGAAACTTAAAAGGAAATTACAAATATTTCCATAATAGCTTAAATGATTTATTCATGCTAATGTGGTGAAATGGAAAGAATATTTGATTTGGGATCAGAAGACTCATGGTTCTGATACGTGATAGCTGTGTGACTCAGATGCAAGTTGTTTAATCCTTATGGATTTCAGATTCCACATCTGTAAAATGGGTATATCATCTGCTTTCTCTTCATCCCAAAGTTCTGAAAAACCATAATTCCTAAATTGTCATAGTAATGTAAAAATGATGATTTTTACATTTGTAATGCCAGTGTCTAGATCTGTACCGATTCATAGAATATTTGAGGAGGCCTTCTGTACCATCAGAAGGTTGTAGAACCTTCTTAGAAAAACACTGGCTTCTGTTTACTGGTCCCAGAGGTATGTTTAGAGTGCTTACTATGTATAGTCACTTAGGCTGTACTGGTTTTCACTTTTCAAAGTGCTTTGCTATCAAGGACCTAGGTAGCTAGCCCAGGGACAGTGACTGGAGCATAAGACCTGCAATCAGGAAGTCATTGTTGTTCAATCCTTTTTCAGTCCTGTCTAACTCTTTGTTAGACTCTTTGGCAGATTCTGGAGCAGTTTGCCATTTCCTTCTCCAGCTCATTTTATAGATGAAAAACAGAGGCAAACAAGGTAAAGTGACTTGCCCAGGGTCGCCCAACTGGTAAGTGTGTGAGATCAGATTTGAACTCAGGAAGAGGAGTTTGTTTTTTTTTAAAACCCTGACCTTCTGTCTTAGAATCAATACTATGTATTGGCTCCAAGGCAGAAGAATGGTAAGGGCTAGGCAATGGAGGTTAAGTGACTTGCCCAGGGTCACACAGTCAGGAAGTGTCTGAGGCCAGAAGGACCTCCCATCTCTAGGCCTGGCTCTCAATCCACTGAGTCACCCAGCTGCCCCCTCAGGTAGAGGAGTTTTGCTGACTCTTGGACCGACATTCTGTCCACTGTGCCACTTAGCTTCCCAGGAATCAGGCAGGAAGACCTGGATTCAAAATCTGTCTGATCCTTCATAGCTATATGATTCCTTTTCCACCCACCAAGTTATTTCATTACTCTGAAGCCTCAGTTTCCTCAAACATAAAATGGGGCAAGTTTACCTTCCTAGTTTTGTTGTAGGGATCAGATTAGATGCTAATCTTAATTTGATAAGACTGTAATATAATAACGTAAGAAGGAAATTTAATTAAGCAGCCTTTTGTTCATATTAGCTTAAGAATCCTTAGTTTGATACCTTGCAACCGTGTGGTTTGGAGTAAGAATATGGTTCCAGGCAAAAGTCTATTTAAGTAACCAGATTAAGAATGTAGTGCCAGTGTAGTATCTGAGTAATAATCTTAAGTGTGTGTGTTACCATATGGATATTATGCTATTCTTTACATTAAATCAATTCATGTAGGAAGGCAGTAAGACCTGAAGGGATGTTGGGGAGTTCTCAGAAATGGGAGTTGAGATGTTTTGCTCAAGAATGACTCCTTGAAGAAGCCCAGGTCAAAGCGTCCTGACTTGTCCCTGATCTGTAAGTTCCTGTTACTTATGCCAAGTCTTACCCCTCACTCTGTAAATTCCTCTTTTTGCCTTTAAACACCTGTCACAGTTGATGGTCATGGTCTTAGAGATTTCTGGGGGCTTCTGTGGACCTCTGACTTATTTGCCTTGCCCACCAAAGAATGTCAGACTTTGCTCAGAGAGTACTTTGCCCAGTCTTTTTCTTCCAATAATAATAATTGTTATTATCAATAAGCTTCACAATTTTCCAGTGAGGCAAATAGGGCAGGCAATTTTCTCTTTTCACAGATGAGGAAACTGAAACCCAAAGGGCTTAAGTGATTTTCCTGAGTTCACACAATGAGTGGCAGAATCAGTACTAAAATCCATCATCAGATGCTGTCCATGACCTTGAAGACCCGAGCAGATTAAGGGAAGGGAAAGTATTTATTAAGCACTTACTATGGACCTTTGTGAAGGCTGCTAAACCTTTGTGAATACTGTGATTAAGAATCAAATGAATCCATTGAGTTCTTTGTAATTGTAGAGTAATATCAGCCCTACCTTAATGCAAGTTGTTTCGTGATATTCAGTGATGACAAACCTTTTAGAGACGGAGTACCCAAACTGCAACCCTCATGCCGCATGTGAGCCTTACCTCTACATTGATAGAGGTCTTTCAGAGGACTCATTATACTGTTCTGGATACTTTGTCATTACCAAGTGCAGACTCAAAAGATTATCAAGGGACTTTAAGGGATCAAATGGTCTGTGTCTTACTCCTCAAACAGGGCTAAGAGCTGGCACACAGAAAGTACTTAATCAAAATTTCCCAAATGGCATTTTTAGGGCTTTGTGGATCCTGGAGCTGAACGGGACTAGAGACTTTGCCAGGAATATGATTGCTACCAGAATTAGGAACCCTTCTATAACAGCTGTGACAAGTGGGTGTCCAATCTCCCCTTAGGGAACTTTCTCTGATGGGAGGAAATTCCCTATCTATTTCAGTAGTCTGTATTCCATTTATAGCTATTAAAATTAATCCTGTTACATTTGGCTTATTGTTCCAGCATGTCAAATTGGGATTAAATTTTGGTTCTTACTGTGGTCATCCAATGCACTAGCTTTCCTGTTGACTGCTAGATGGTATGGTGGAAAGAGACCTGGACCTAGAATCAGGAAGACGTGAGCTGAAATCTGGTCTCAGATACTTATTAACTAGATGACTCTTGTCAAGCCACTTTTAACCTCTGTTTGCCTCAGTTTTTCTTTTATAAAATGGGGATAATATTAACACCTACTTCCCAGAATTGTGAGAATTATACTATTTGTAAAGTGCTTTGCAAACTTTAAGGAGCTACCTCATTTAGTCCAGTTAATAAACATTTTGTTAAATGCCTACTGTGTGCTAGGCACTATGTTAGGTATGGGGAATACAAAAAAAGGCAAAAGACTGTCCTTCCTCAGTGGGCTTACAATCTAATGAACTAGTGTTTATATAGCACCTACTATGTGTCCGTCACTGTGCTAAACAGTTTACAAATATTATCTCATTTGATCCTCACAACAACCCTGTGAGATAGATGCTATGATTATCCCCATTTTTTACAGATGAAGAAACTAAGGCAAACATTTTTATGTTTACAGGTTGTTGTTGTTCAGCTATGCTTGACTCTTCATGACCCAATAGAAGAACTGTCCATGTGGTTTTCTTGGCAAAGATTCTGCTGTGGGATGCCATTTCCTTCTCCAATTGATCAAGGTAAACAGAGGCTAAGTGACTTGCCCAGGGTCACTAAGCTAGTAAGTCTCTGAGGCTGGATTTGAACTCAGGTCTTCCTGATTCCAGGCCTAGTGGTCTATCCACTGAGCTGTCTCTTGTTAGGAATCTTAAATATACCCATTTTACAGTTGAGGAAACTGAGGCAAACACAAGTTATATGACCTGCCCTAGATGACATAGATTTAAATTCAGGTCTCTCTGACTCAAGGCACTGTACTCTGTGATACACTGTGCCATCTAGGTGCTCCTTAAGGTGCTATAGAGATGTGTCATCATTAATATTGCTGATTTCCCCCCTTCCTATTGGATTTAAATTTTTGTTTTGATGACACAAAGCCATAGAATTTTAGAATTGGCAATTTATAGATCAAGTAGTTCGAATTTGACATTTTAGAGGTGAGAAAAGTGAAACCCAGGAAGGAAACTGAGTTGTCCAAAATCATTAGGAACACAGGCAGGGCTAGAAAAACCCAGGTGTCTGGATTCCCACTGTTTTTTTTAATTTTAATAATAATGATAACAATAGTAATAATACTACTAAGCAATAAGAATTAGAACTGCTAGCATTTATTTAGTGTGTTTGAAAAGTACCTTACAATTATTATCTCATCTGAGCCTTGAATCAATCCTGGGGGAGGAGGGGTAGGTGCTATTTTTATCCCTATTTTACATTTGAGAAAATTGAGGCACAGAGAGGTTAGGTGACTTGCCCAGGTTCACACAGCTAGTAAATCTCTAAAGTAGCACTTGAACTCAGGTCTTACTGAATCCAAGCCCATACTGCCTCTTTCTGTTGAATTATCCATCTTTATTTTACGAACTTGGTGCTAGATGGTCATTGGAGAAAAGAGTTTTCTGAAAATATAATGAAGGCAATTACCGATCAATATGGGAATGAGAAACAACATTTTTTGGTTCAATGAATAACTGGGATTGTGCTCCATTTCTGCCGTATAGGGCTATCAGGCACATGCCTCCAAGGTAATTAACCTAGCAGAGGGTTAAATTCTATTTTGGGGCAGAGGCTTGAGTGTAATTGTGCAAGGAAGTGATAAAGCCCATTTTAAATCACTGGAAAACATTTTTCATTTGACTTCATTAATATTAGTTTGTAGCTAAAAAATAAAAAGTGATAAGTTTTTAAAGCGGCTCTTAGTATCTCTTCCTCCCAATCATCCAGCCTTTCTGATTGAATTTGTCACTTGGGGCGGGGGGAGGTCGGAGGGGGACAGTCGGGAAGTAAAATTGCCATCTATTTGAATTTCACAGCCTGACTCTGCCTCCATGTTTAAAAATAAAACTCCATCTACTTAGCAAAAATGTAGTTGCATTTAATGACATAAACAGGATTATCTTTATTTGTTAACAGTTACCAGTGAAAACTGATTGCCCTCACTGTGAGATGAAGAATGTTGTGAGCTTTGGCAATTGACTCCATCCCCTCTCTCCGCCATACTGCTGGTGTCCAGTTATTTTCCTCTTTCCTGTGGCTGACTGACTCCTTCAGTGTGTAGTAGACACCTGCTGTTTTCATTGTCTATCTATCCATTCCTTTCTTAACCTTCCAAAGTCAAGATCCACTACCCTTATTCATCTTCCTCAGTTTGCCTAAGCGGGTAATTGTAGCATACACGGAGGATGCTGTTCTCAGAATTGGGAACAAAGATGAGAATAAGCCATTGCATGTCTTTACGGCACTAGGATCTGCTCCTGGGGCACTAGAGCCCTATGAAAAGTTGTGTCCTTAGTGACACACTGGAAATACCAATGTGGCACCTGAAAATGAACATGACTGTAGCTGGGGCATGCCTCAGAAACCAGCTGGTCACACCCCTTCATTTTACAGATGAGAAAACACACCTAGGCAGGGGAAGTGGAACAATCTTAGATCTAGAGCCAGAAGGGACTACAGAGGCCATACTGTCTTCTTCTTACAGATAGAGAAACTAAGGCTTAGTCAGTGACTTGACCAAGATCACACAGGCAATTAGTCACCATGCAACTTGACCGCAAATCTAGTGTTCCTGCCATTAGATCACACTCCCAGGGCTTGGGAATCCCCAAGTGGAGCTGCCTCCCCTAAATGTACCAATGGGGTTCCAGCTTTGTTTTCTCTTCCTATCATTCCATTCCTTTTTCCCTTCTTTGGTGGTTATTTTTTTGTTTTATGTTTTTAAACTTCTTATTATAACTTTTAATATAACTGTAATATAACTTTTATTATATATTTTAATAGTCATCAACAAAGACAAATAATTAAACATCCAAAATAAGGAACAGCATCTAAGAGAAACGCAATGGATTTTTCTTTTTGTTTTCTTAACATTTTTATGAAAATTTTTTATAATGTTGAAACAATTTGAATAGGAATATACAGTTCCTTGTATATATACAATAGTGTTTCTGTTCTAGTATCTAGTATCTCAGGATCAAAAGGTATGTAGTTTAGAAACCTTGAGGACAAAATTCCAACTTGTTTTCTAGATACCCTGGACCACTTTGTGACTTCTTAAACAGTGCACTAATATACTTGTTTTCTCCCAGCAGCTATACCATTTGTCATTTTCCTTTAGTTTGCCAACTTTGCTCATCTGATGAGGTGGAACCACATAGGTAATTTAATATGAATTTTTCTAATAATTAATGAGGGAATCTAGTGGCATAATGGTTAGAGTGCCAGGCCTAGAGTCAGGAAAACTCATCTTCGTGAGTTCAAATTTGGCCTCACCCTTACTAGTTGTAGGACCCTAGACAAGTTACTTAGTCCTATTTGCCCATTTTCTTATCTATGAAATCAGCTGGAGAAGGAAATGGCAACCCTCTCAGGTATCTTTGTCATGAGAGCCCCAAATGGAGTTCCGAAGAATTGGACACAACTGAAATGACTAACAACAAAAATCATTAGTGACTTAGAACATTTTTATATAGCTATTCATTGGTTGCTTCTCTTCCCCTGAAAACTATCTGCTGATGTTCATTCTCTTTTATCAACTGGGGAAAGAGGGCACTTCCTTTCTGTCCCCACCACCATGGGGTAGGCTATCTAGGTTGAATAATCTTTTTTGTTCAAAGCCTTTCAGTTAAAGGAATGCCTCAGACTGGGTGCCCACCATAGTAATAGAAAAGTTGGGAAAAGCAGAGGCCTTGTGGAAGGTGGGAGATAATGAGTTCAGTTTTGAACACATTGAGTGTAAGATATCTACAGGACTTCTAGTTCAAGATGTCCCATACACAGTTGTGGATACAAGTCTGGAGGTTAGGGCTAGATAAATCAATCTGAGAATCATCAGCATGGAAATGATAATTGTATCCATGGAGGCTTAGGAGATCATAAAATGAAATAGCATAGATGGAGAATAGAACAGATAAAGGGCTAGAACAGACTCAGTGAATGCCCAGGCTTAGTAAGTATGGTTTAGATGAACATCTGATAAAAGAGACTGAGGAATGGTCACCCAAGGAGAAATAGAACTGATAGAGGTGTCAAGAAAGACTAGAAAGTAGAAAGAATCAAGAAGATGGTGAATGTGAACTGGAAAGACCTCCAGGAATGGATGCAGAGTGAAAGGAACAGAACCAGGAGAACATTATACACGGAGACTGATACACTGTGGTACAATCAAACGTAATGGAATTCTCTACTAGCAGCAATGCAATGATTGAGGACAATTCGGAAGGATTTATGTAAAAGAACACTGCCCACATCCAGAGGAAGAACAGTGGGAGTAGAAACACAGGAGAAAAACAACTGCTTGATCACATGGGTTGATGGGGATATGACTGGGGATGTAGACTCTAAATGATCACCCTAGTGCACATATCAATAATATGGAAATAGGTCTTGATCAATGACACATGTAAAACCCAGTGGAATTGTGTGTCGGCAATGGGAGGGGGTGAGAGGAGGGAAAGAACATGAATCTTGTAACCATGGAAAAATATTCTAAATTAATTAATTAAAATTCCCCAAATTAATTAATTAAACAAGAGATGGTGATCAGTGAAAGATTGTAGAGAGGTCAAGAGGGGTGAGGAATGAGAAAATATCATTAGATTTTGGAGATTAAACAATCACTGGGAACTCTGATGAGACCAGTTTCAGTTTGATGTTGAGACCAGAAGTCGGGCTGCAGACCATTAAGAATCGAGAACAAGAGAAAAAGAAATGGAGGCACTTCTTTGTGTATAGCTGTGATAGGATAAAGGAACAGGTCATAGAAAATAAGTAAATTCATGAACTTAGGAAGTGAGGATATAGGAGAGAGTATCAAAATGTACATTGAATGAAAGCACAATTTGAGGAGAAGAGAAAGGCTGAACCAGGCACTGAACTTCTTCCAGAAATAAGGAAAGTGTCCTAGAAATCAATAAGAAATAGTTCCCAGAATCTTGATTGGGTGGCAAATATGGATTGAATTAATATCAGTAACACAAATTCATTCAGGATCAAGGAGAAATCCTTCCTGCAACAGACTAGTTGAAATCATCTTGATTGAATTTAAAAACTGATTTAATATTATGGTCAAAATGCACATGCTGTACCCTTTCTAAACCTTTCATTTTTTGTTTTTGTTGTTGTTTTTTTTTAGTAGTCCTTACCTTCCATCTTGGAATCAATACTGTGTATTGGTTCCAAGGCAGGAGAGTGGTAAGGGCTAGGCAATGGGAGTCAAGTGACTTGCCCAGGGTCACATGGCTGGGAAGTGTCTGAGGTCAGATTGGAACCCAGGACCTCCCATCTCTAGGCCTGGCTCTCAATCCACTGAGCTACCCAGCTGCCCCCTCATTTTCTTTCTTTCTTTTTTTTTGAACATTATTTTTATTTGGTCAATTTCAAACATTATTTGTTGGATACATAAATCATTTTCTTTTCCTCCCTCCCCTCCCGCCACTGCTCCCATAGCAAACACGCGATTCCACTGCGTATCACATGTGTCCTTGATCCGAATCCATTTCCATGTTGTTGGTATTTGCATTAGGATGTTCATTTAGAGTCTCCATCCCAAATCATATCCCCTCAACCCCTATAGTCAAGCAGTTGTTTTTCTTCAGTGTTTTTACTCCCACAGTTTGTCCTCTGCTTGTGGATAGTGTTTTATCTCATAGATCCCTGAAGATTGTTCAGGATCACTGCATTGCCACTAATGGAGAAGTCCATTACATTCGATTGTGCCACAGTGTATCAGTCTCTGTGTACAATTTCTCCTGGTTCTGCTCCTTTCACTCTGCATCACTTCCTGGAGATTGTTCCAGTCTCCATGGAATTCCTCCACCTTATTATTCCTTTTAGCACAATAGTATTCCATCACCAACATGTACCACAAATTGTTCAGTCATTCCCCAATTGAAGGGCATCCCCTCATTTTCTAATTTTTGGCCACCACAAAGAGCGCAGCTTTGAATATTCTTATACAAGTCTTTTTCCTTATTTTCTCTTTGGGGTACAAACCCGGCAGTGCTATGGCTGGATCAAAGGGCAGACAGTCTTTTAGCTCCCTTTGGGCATAGTTCCAAATTGCCCTCCAGAATGGTTGGATCAATTCCCAACTCCACCAGCAATGAATTAATGTCCCGATTTTGCCACATCCCCTCCAGCATTCATTACTTTCCATAGCTGTGCCCCCTCATTTTCTGTTAATCAGTAAAAATTTATTAAGTACCTACTCTGTGCCAGGCACTGTACCAAGTGGATGCAAAAGAGACAAAAGACAGTCCCTGCCCTCAAGGAGTTTACAGTCTAATGGAGAGGGTAATATGCTAATGTGTAATTGGAATCTGTTCCCCAGGACTCCAATTCCCAGCATCCTATTTTCATTCTCACTTTATGTCCTTATGTTTTGGAGATAAAGTTTGTGTGGAACCCCACCCCTCTCTCTTTTTGGGCAAAGCTGGGAAAGCTTCTCTTTACTTGGGCTTTTCTTTTTTTGTGTTTTATTTCTTTTACGTTAAGTGATTATTAATAAATCTTAAAAAGTATAATACTTGGAGTTATTGGATATTAATTTTAATCTTATACTAACAAACATATACAAAGCAAGCTATGTAAGTGACAGATAGGAAATAATTAAAAGTGGGGAAATACTGGAATTAAGACATGTTAGAGAAGGTAAGAAGCCATGGAGGTCAGTAGTCAGAGCAAAGGAGGGAGTATGGGGACAGCCAGAGAGGATGCTCAAAGACAAAGATAGTTTATGGACTCTCAGGAAGCTTGGGTCATTGCATGGAAGAGAACATGATAGGGGTAAGATTTAAGAAGACCTGAAAGGTAGAAGGGGGATAGGCTATAAAGTGCTTTGAATGCCAGAGTACTTTGTATTTACTCCTAACGGCAATGGGGAACCACTAAGAGTTTATTAAGTAGAAGTTTGGGGTGATATGAATGGACCTCTGGTTTAGGAAAGTCATTATAATGGCTGAATGGAGGATAGATTGGACTGGGGAGAAACTTGAGGCTGGCACAGTCACTAGCAGGCCATTCCATTAATCAAGGCATGATGAGGTAATGAGGGTCTGTACTAGAGTGATGGCAATGTCAGAGGAGTAAAGGGGACATAGTCTAGAGATTTTGCAGTGGTTGCCTTGGCAACGGCTTGGCAATGGGTGGTGAGAGAGGGTGAGGAATCCAGGACAACTCCCAGCCTGAGTGACTGGGAAGATGGCGGAATCCTTTATAGCAATTGGGAAGGTATGAAGTGGGGAGGGATAAGGTTTGGGGGAAAGACAGCATTCTGTTTTGGACACATTGAGTTTAAGAGGCCTCCTGGACATCCAGTTAGAGAGGTTCAAAATGGTAGCTTGAGATCCTATCACTACACAGTAATATAAATATAAAAATCATTTTCCTTTTTAATATTGACTAAATTTCTCTATGGTGATCATCTCACAGTTTTTTTGGCCTTTCATGCTGCCAATTTTTATTTCAGATAACAAATTTTCAACATTTAGCCTATTCTTCAACACAGTTGTTGGCAGCTAGTGCCAACGAGGAGTCTCTGTTGCTTGTCTAAGAGACTGAAGGGCAAGTGCAACCTCCTGTGCTTTGACTGAGGAGAAGGTGATGGGGCTTCCTTAGCTTTTAGCTGATGACTTAGGTCTTTATCACTTCATCAAAACTCAGAAGCTTTTGTGGCAGCTAGATGGCTCAGTGGATAGAGCACCAGACCCAGAGACAAGAGGTCTTGTGTTCAAATTTGGCTTCAAACACATTCTAGCTTTATGATCCTGGGCAAGTCACTTAATCCCAGTTACCTAGCCCATACAACACTTCTGCCTTAGAACCGATTCTTTTTTTAAAAAAAAATTCATTTAGTCAATTTAGAACATTATTCCTTGGTTATAAGAATCATATTCTTTCCCTCCCTTCCCTCCCCCTGCCCTTCCCTTAGCCGACACTCAATTCCACTGGGTTTAGAACAAATTCTTAGTATTAATTCTAAGCCAGAAGGTAAGGAAGGGTTAAAAAAAACACCCTTCGAAGCTTTTGTTTAGTGGTTGGCTCAATAAGGAGAAAGATGTTGTTAGGAAATAGGGTTTTTCATTGTAGTATTATGGGTTTTGTTCTGATTTTTTTAGTATTGTAAATTGGTTCCTTCTTATAAGAAACATGTCATTGATTAATTAAAAAGAAAGAGGGGAATACCTGAAAATGGTACTCTGCTCTGCTGATGTGGTCTGGAATTGTGGCTTGACCAAGGCCACAGTTTCTAAGTAGCTGAGGCAGATGCTGCCTCCAAGTCCACAGAGGTAACATCTCTCTTTTTCCCCCAAAAGGTTGTTTTCTCCCTCCATTTCTAATTTAGGTCTTAGTTCTTTATTCTGTATCTGGATGAATGTAAATTCATAGATTGGGAAAAGATTCGTTATCTCCGCTATATTCTCTGTAACACCTGGATGATGATAAAGAAGCCAGCCTCCTTGTTAGACTTCCAGACCTGATAAAAGGCACAGCAAAACCAGGTCCTATTGATAGGAGAGGTGTGGGCTTCTGGCTTGGGGCAAATCTCCTCCTTCCCTTCCTAGGCATCCCATTCTTTGACAAGGCGAGGGCCACAATACCACAATGCTTGTCCCGATCCACAGCAACATAACAGTTCATGCAGTTGAATGCTGTGCCAACACAAATCATCAACCTTGAACCTTCTAATTCTCTCCCTTCATCAGGAGACCTCACTGTTATTCTGCCTAGACTTTTCCAATAGTTAGCATAGTCCTACCTTCCTACTCTCCCTTTGTTTCGACTCTTCACTACTGAAGAATAACCACCTTCTCTTCAATCTTAGTTGTCTACCCTTTCTTCCTATGCCTCTCAATTCTGCCTCTGTCCCAACAATGTCTCTCTCCTTTTGGTGAAAGGACCTCAGCAGGTCATTCTTTCTTCCCCTCCTAGCTCTGGCTTTTGAATCTGGATTTTGATACAATGTCTCAATAGCCTTCTCACCCTGGAACTTCCTTCCTCCCTCCAATCTAACTTCTTCCATTGGTGAGAAGTCCAGATATTAAGAAATACTTCTTCCACAATACTTTAGTGACCAGGTAAGCTTTTTGGTTCCTGATTGAGTATGCCCCTGGGTACAATATAAAGAGATCAGTCACCACTATTATGTGGCTTATGTTCTTTTTTCTTTTTTTAATATTTAATTTTATTTAATTAATTAATTTAGAATATTTTCTCATGGTTACAAGATTTATGTTCTTTCCTTCCCCTTCCTCTACCCCCCTCCCATAGCTGACACGTAATTCCACTGGGTTTTATATGTGTCATTGATCAAGACCCATTTCTACATTATTGATAATATTTGCACTAGGGTGATTATTTAGTCTACATCCCCAGCCATATCCCTATCAACCCATGTGATCAATCATATGTTTTTCTCCTGTGTTTCTGCTCCCACAGTTCTTTCTCTGGATGTGGAGAGCATCTTTCTCATAAGTCCCTCAGAAATGTCCTGGGTCACTGCATTGCTGCTAGTAGAGAATTACATTCGATTATATGTGACTTATGTTCTTGCTATGCCCTTCCAGATACAGAAAGTCAATAAAGACAAGTTCCAAAGGTTAGGTAGAGTTTATATTCTCTAAACATGCATCATGAGTTGGTAGTACTTTTATTTATAAACAGTCACGAGTCTTACTTCTTGGAAACATTAGTAGCAATTTCAGGCCAATAGAATCTGTTTTTCAGCAGCGCTTGGGGCCTCTCTTGACTCATGTGTCCAAAGCTTTCATGGCCATAAAGTGATATGTGCTCAGCAGTAACAACTGCTTCCTGATATCACGTGTGGCTTCAGTGACAGTCTGGTACAGTACTCTGTTGTATAGCTCCAACTTCTGTCATTGTCTCAACATTATGGTGGCTTCAAGGAACTGGTATTATTTTACTTCTAGTGGTCCTTTGTTGGCCACCTGCTCTTTCTACAAGCAACTGAGGCAAATAATATTGATTTTTATGAAGCAAGGCCCTCATGTGCTCTGGTACACTTCCAGTTGAACCACCATTTTCTTATAACCTAGCTTTTTCTTTAGGTCTCACTGGAGCTTTGCTGTCATGTGGTCTCTGAAACAGGGCATCTGCATCTACTTTAGTTTTTCCTGGCTAATAGTGAAGACAGAATATATATTCGGTGGGTAATGCTACCCCTCCCTGATAAGCAGTAGCTAACTTGGCACAACTTAGAATAAGAGTCAGTGGACTGTTGTCAGTTTCCACTTATAAGTTCATTCCAGACACATAGTTTTTAAATTTCTCAGTGAGAGGCTACTTCAGAGCCAAGAACTCTAGTTTTTGTATGGGGCCATGAGTATTGCTATTGCTCAAGCCTGTGTTGGCAAACAACTAAAATGTGGTGATCCACTCCCTTGATGCAGGACTGCTCCAAAGCCCTCTCATCTGGCATCTTTATATAAGACAAAAGGCTTGTATGGGTCCGCATAGGTCAATCTAAGTAGGAGGCAATTGAGCAAATCTTTTGAAGCCTGTCTGCACACACTTTGTTCATTAGTCTCAAGGATTTAAAGAGATTTAAGTGACTTGATATTTATTTTCCTTTCTCTTCTTTGCCTTTTTAATCACATATACTTGAGTAAAATCATTCAGTGGCTTAGCAAAATCAATAGTTTCTTCAGTATTTTTCTGTGCTTCATTTACCAAGCTGTTTCATGATTTTTTTCTTTTCATATTTTTCTTGCATTCCTCTTATTTCTTTCTCTAATTTTCCCTCTACTGCTTTTATTTCTTTCTTTACCTCTTCTGGGAATTCTTGCTGGGCTTGGATACAATTAGCATTTTTCTTTGAGCCTTTGTTTTTAGCCGTTTTTATATTATTATCTTCTTCTGAGTTTATGATTTGGTCTTTCCTGCTACCATAGTAGGTTTCTATAGTAAAATTCTCTTTTTGCTGTTTGCTCATTTTTCTAGTCAATTTCTTGACTTTGAAATTTATTAAAGTTGAACTCCTCTCACTTCAGGCTCTTTCATGTTATTGTTTTCAGAGCCAGTTCTTAGGGGTCTGCAGATTTTTAGTGTTTCCAAGTTGGTGTGATCCTGGGAGAGGTGAGGTTACTACTCTCCTAATCTTCACTTTGGCCTTCATCCACAAAGGGCCTTTGTTTTCCTGTAACCACAAGTGCTAGTGCTTTCTTTGCCTTGGAGCTGTGATCAGGGCCCCTGTTCCTTTGTGATCAATGATTTTATCTGCCCTGGAACTACACCCTAGAACTTCTTTAGGGCAATAGAATTGTCAATACCAGTGCCAGTACAGGTCACCTGTAATCTATTTCTGACCTTTCAACTCCCTTATTGTCTCTAGGCTGCCTTGTGTATGGGTTTGGGCCAAACCTCCATTTCATGTCATAGACCTCTCTTGCCAACTCCTTACGTTTTCTTAGGCCAGAGAAATGTCTCACTCCCACCTTTTGTTGGCTCTGCTGCTCCAAAATTTGACTTGAGGCATTATTTTAAAGTTGTTTGGAGGGGAATATTGGGAGAGTTCAGCTGGGCAGCTGTCCCTAATCCACCATGTTGGCTCTGTCTCTGCAACATAGTTTCTAACAAATTTGCAATAACCACCAAATCTTGGACAAGTCCTTAGTCTCCAAAGTTCTTGTACCAGATTAGCAGCACTAATATCTTCTCTGGGTTGTTGTCCATACTTTGTTGACATTGACATACAATGTGGCCTATGTGCTTGACAAAATATGGCACTTCTTTTAAATGAAAGTTTTACCCCATTTTCCTGTTGTTAGCTCAATTTTTGGTTGGTCTTTCCTCCTGTTCTTCCTCAATCTTCACAAAGATGTTTGAGATACCTCAATACATGCAGACAATTCATGTCTCTAGTTTCTTTCTCCAATATTCTTTAAAAAAGTCTCCTAATCGTCTCTTAGAATCAATACTGTTTTTAGTTCTATGGCAGAAGACTGGTAAGGGTAAGGCAGTGGGGGTTAAGTGACTCACTCAGGGTCACACAGCTAGGAAATGTCCAAGTCCAAATTTGAACCCAGGACCTCTTACCTCTGGGCCTGGCTCTCAATTCACTGAGCCACCTAGTTGCTCCTTCTATCAGTCTTTAGAAAGTGCTGAATGACTCCCAAGATGCTTTAGGGAATGCAATAAAACTGGTGAAATCTGACTGGCTGATAAAAGCAATCATCATGTGATTTTCAGCCATAGTAAGGTGGAAAAAGCCACTTTACAAGTCCAGTGCTAAAAACCACTGGCTGCCCAACAGCCATTTTGAACTCTTGGCCCAGTGTACCGACTTACTTCGGGTATTTTTATTTATTTGTTCAAAATCTAGTGGTTTACACACATATGAATCATTTCTGTACTTTGTTCTTCAACACTGCATATAGACCATTAACTCTGGTCTCTGAGATAGTCTCTGAGGCCTTCCATTCCAAAGGAATTTCCCTAGATCTTTCCAGGAATGTAAAGTGGCTACTGGGATATAGCCCTTGCCTCATTCCTGTGAGGAGAACATACCTGTAGTTTTGCTGAGTTCCTACCACAACTACTTCTTCCATTCTTCTGCTAGGGATTCTGGGAAATTCCCAAAGTAAAATTTCTCTGGGTCCACATTGCTTGAGTTTGTCATTTGAGATGCATTTAACAAGTCTAAATCACAAAGAAGTTATGATCAATCACAATCGAATTACAAAGAATGTATTCTATAAATCATGAAGATATTATGAGCCATCCTGATTTCATGTGAAACCTTTAAGGAATTAGAAATAACATACAAGCTGGCAGTGAGGTGGGTCAGTAGATTGAGAGCCAGGCCCAGAGATGGGAGGTCCTGGGTTCAAATATGGCCTCAGCCACTTCCCAGTTGTGTGACCTTGGGCAAGTCACTTGACCCCCATTGCCCAGCCCTGACCACTCTTCTGCCATGGAGGCAATACACAATATTGATTCTAAGATGGAAGGTGAGGGTTTCAAAATTTTTATTTTAGGGGGGCAGCTGGGTATCGAGAGCCAGGCCTACAGACAGGAGGTCCCGGGTTCAAATGTGACCTCAGACACTTCCCAGCTGTGTGATCCTGGGCAAGTCACTTAACCCCCATTGCCTAGCCTTTACTGCTGTTCTGCCTCAGAACCAATACACAACCAATACACAGTGTTGAATCTAAGATGGAAGGTAAGGGTTTAAAATAAATAAATAAATGTTAGAAATAAATACATGGGGGCACTTAGGAGGCTCATTGGATAGAGAGTCAGGCCTAGAGTCGGGAGGTCCTGGGTTCAAATCTGGATTCAGACACTTCTCAGCTGTGTGACCCTGGGCAAGTCCCTTCACCCCCATTGCCTAGCCCTGACCACTCTTCTGCCTTAGAACCAATACACAGTATTAATTCTAACATGGAAGGTAAGGATTAAAAAAATAGCATGCAAGGGTTTCTCTCTATTATGCCTGTGAACCCTAATTCTGATTCAACTTCTACTGAGCCACCTTTGCTCTACCAACTCCCTGGCTGGCATTTCCATGCACAAAGCCCCTAATGAGAATTTCTATTAGTTAAAGACTACAATTCCCAAGATTCACTTAGTGAGGATTTAGGATCTTCTAGTCTCTCTCAGAGTACAAATAAATGCAATCTGTCCCTTTAAGATCTGCCTTTTATTCATGGCACAAATGAAGAGATTGGGTCAAACTTGAGGACTTCATGCTCAGCATGGATTCTTTTTGGCAGGGCAGAGGTTTGGGGATGTACCTCCCCGTAGTGAGCACTTAAGGGGCCCCAAAGCAGTGTAGTATACAAATCCTTTGGAAAGACTGCTGGATTTGGATCCAGAGAGCTGGATTGAAATCTCTCTTCTTTCCCCTATTACCTGTGTGATCTCAGACATAAATCACTTAACCCACATGAACCTCAGTTTCCTCATGAATAAAGGGATTGGCTTAGAAGGTCTTAAAGGTCTTTCAGGCTTTATATCTATGAACTTAACCTCCTTGGGCCTCAGGCAACTCTCAAAGACTATATAATATATTCAGGGAATATTTCATTAAAGAGATTTCCTTTCCTTAAACTCCTAGGTAATTGACGTGTACGAACCAGGAAAGGAATTCCGGGCTCATATTAGAAATTTGGGTCTCCCCTGTTTAGGCGTAAATATTCCTCTTGTGCATCCCAGACATTCAGGTTTTCAGATCATTTAAAATCGGAGGCCACATCTCGCTTCTCTCATAAGGAGATTTAAACATCATTTGGAAAAGTCGCCTACAGAATAAAAATGGGACTATTTCAGTGACCCTCCTGGTGTTCTGTCTCTGTGGACATCTGAATTTGAGAGAGAAAAAGGCTTTGCTTTGGAAAAGAAATTGGGATTTGTTCGTTTATGGGAAGTCAGCCACATTTTTCATGCAGAAGTCAGAATTGCTTAAACAGAGAGAGCACATTCTTTCAAATCAAATACATCAAAAACAGACCAAGAAAAACTCCGGACCCAGATCCCCAACCCCCTCTGCCTCTCAGATCTAAGCCATGAGCCCCATCCTTTGCCAGCTGACATTTTTTGCTTATATCTTTGCTCACAAAAATGTATTTTATTCCTCCACCAATTTTAAATGGAGCCTCTTGAGGGCACTGTGACTCCACAGAAGTCATTTTTGAATACATTCTGGAACTGACCTTTGCAAGATGAGGATGAAGAGTGACATGTGCTACTGAAAAAGACACCCCCCCAAAACCACCCCAACAAACTAAAACCAAACCTGTTTTCCACCATTTCTTTTCCTTCAGGTGTATTTGCTTTATTTCCCAGAAGAGCCAACAAACATTTTTCTAATCAAGTTCATAGACAAGTTTTGTTTTAGTAAAAAGAAATCTTCAAAGTTAAAAGAAACAATAAGGAGATTATTGAGGAAGGATGTGAATTCTTGTAGAACATTTAAATGGTAAACAATTTCAAATTTCTCTTTCCTCCTCCTACACAGGAATCTGAGAATAAGATATCTGATTCTTTGTGAGATATATCTGAAGTCACAGGGAAGATTATTTATTTATTTATTTAAACCTTACCTTCTGTCTTGGAATCAGTACTGTGTAGTGGTTCCAAGGCAGAAGAACAGTAAGGGCTAGGCAATGGGGGTCAAGTGACTTGCCCAGGGTCACACAGCTGGGAAGTGTCTGAGGCCAGATTGGAACCCAGGACCTCTCATCTCTAGGCCTGGCTCTCAATGCACTGAGCTACCCAGCTGCCCCCAGGAAGAATTTATAAAATAAGAAATTCATTTTTAAAGCCATGTAAGTTACAAAAATAAATAAGTAAAATAATAAATCTTGCCATATTAACCAATTGCAGTTTTTTTAAAGGTCTCAATTATTTTAAGGAAAGCCCTAAAAAAGGATAAATGCATCAAATAAATCCTCATTTTGTTTATAATATTATAGTCAGTCTCTTCTAATTTTCCTTCTTATTCTTCATTGTGGAAGGCAGGCGACCTTGAGTTATCAAAGGCTATGCAGAGGCCTGTTTCTACCAGCCTCTACAAAGCTAGAAGGGCTTCAAGAATAGTCCCAGCGATGGTCCCAGTCTATCTGTCTTCCCAGGACCGGCTTAAATTTAGAGGGCCTCAGATCGAGGTGAGCCACCATGGCTTGAATCTTTTAGTCACAGTACTGAAAGCATCTACTACAGTAAAAAAGGGAGGCTGCCCATGATGAATTCACCATATCTTCGTAGTACTAGGTAAGGATTAGTCGAAGTTGTTTTATTTGGCATTCTGTCTCCTGGAAATCTCTGGGATCGATATTTTGGTACATCTCTACTATAATCATGTGTTTTTACTAAAATAATGGGTTCTTACTAATGGGTCACACATAGTACATTGAGGTTGGACCGTGGGGAAAGAAAGAACCAGGTGAAAGACCACTGTCTGCCACATATGGGCTAAGTGACGTGAACAGAGTAACTTCATTTGCCAGTGTCCCAAATGAGTTCTAGAGAAGGAAGTGAACTTTACTTACCTGCAGCTGTCTCTAGTACTAAAATCTGAGTTTCTCTGGTTAAAAATAAATGGTCACCCTAAGGTAATATAGCAGTCCATTAATCCATAAGGCACTAAATTTTGCTCAGCATAATTTTAGTATTAAATGCTATATTTTTTCTTAATTTTGAAAATGGGGTAGCTGGGTAACTCGTGGATTAAGAGCCAGGCCTAGAGATAGGAGGATCTGGATTCAAATCTGGCCTCAGATACTTCCTAGCTGTGTGACCCTGGGCAAGTCCCTTAACCCTCACTGCCTAGCCCTTACCACTCTTCTGCCTGGTGAGTGGTAGAAAGGAAAAGAAGCTATGTGTTCAAAAATATTTATAGTAGCTCTCTCTGTAGTGGCAAAGAACTGGAAATTACAGGGATGTCCAGCAATTGGGGAATGGCTAAATAAGTTCTGGTATATGATATGATAGAATTCTACTGTGCCTTAAGACTTGCAGGAAATAATGCAAAGTAGAATGAGTAGAATTAAAACAACACTGTATATAGTAACGGCAATATGGATTAAAGAGTAACTGTCCACTGCTAAGCTATTCTGAGTTATAGGAATATTCAAATCAACTACAAAGGACTTAGGAAGGAAGACACTATGTACTTCCTGAGAAAGAAATGATATGTTGTATGGTTTTACGTGTGTCAAATGTTGGCCTTCTCAAGCGTGGGGCTGGAAGGGGAGGAGGAAATCGGCAGTGGAACTCAAAATGTAACAAAAACATTTTTAAGTGAAAAAAAAGGTAAAAGTTCTCTCAATGGTATCATCATCACAGTCCACAAATAACCTTAAAATGAACAGTCCTTAGTGAGGGTTCTTACCTCTTACCAGTGGGTGACCCTAGTGCCAACATTCACTCCAATATACAACTATACAATTCTCCTTGAGATTCATACTCCTGCCTTGGTGCTTTCAAAAGTCTACCTGAGGGGGCAGCTGGGTGGCTCAGTGGATGGAGAGCCAGGTCCAGAGATGAGAGGTCCTGGCTTCAAATCTGGCCTCAGATACTTCCTAGCTGTGTGACCCTGGACAAGTCACTTGACCCCCATTGCCTAGCCCTTATTGCTCTTCTGCCTTGGAACCAATACATGGCATTGATTCTAAGGTGAGGGTTTTAAAAAAAGCCTATCTGAATTCAGCCACTACTAGTCAAAAAAGCCTAAGCATCAAATTAAAACTGGTTTTCTCAGATCATCCCCCAAATTTAAAGGCCAAGACCTAGAGTGTTTTTCAGATTTCTGAATGGATTATGAGTCAGCGACTCATCTTTATGGGGTGTTAATGGGATAAATCAGCATGAGGCAGAGAATTTATATCCCATCAGGTGATATATTATTAATGTTAGGAAAAAGTCCTCATCAGAAACACAACAGGACCTAGGATAACACATGAAACCTGTTGAAGGTCACTTTATTTTCACTGTTCCTTCATTTCTTTGAATCCTAAGAAAGCAATATGAAGAAAATAGTCTAAGCTTAAATTGGAAGATTGCCCAAGACATGTACTTGGTTATATCTTTCTATTTTTTGGTCTTTTAAAAAAATTCTTTGAAAATTTTTTAAATTTTAAAATATTTTCCCATGATTCCATGATTTATTTTCTCTCCCTCCCTTCTTCCCTTCCCCTACCTGGAGCTGACAACGAATTCCACTGACTTATACTTATCACTTGATATCTATTTCCATATTTCTTTTAGATTTTTGGAAAATTTTATTTACTCAAGAGCTATTTCCATATTATTAATATTTGCACTGAAGTGATCATTTAGAGTCTACATCCGCAATCATCCATCTACACATGTGATCAAGCAGTTGTTTTTCTTCTGTGTTTCTGTTCCCACAGTTTTTCCTCTGAATGTGGATAGTGTTCTTTCTCGTAGATCCCTCCGGGTTGTTCAGGATCACAGCATTGCCACTAATGGAGAAGTCCATGACATTCAATTGTGCCACAGTGTATCAGTCTCTGTGTACAATGTTCTCCTGGTTCTGCTCCTTTCCCTCTGCACCAGTTCATGGAGGTCTTTCCAGTTCTTACAGAAATCAAGCGGTTCATCTTTCCTTTCAGCACAATAATATTCCATCCTCATCAGATACCACAATTTGTTCAGTCATTCCACAATAGAAGGGCATCCCCTCATTTTCCAATGTTTTTGTTAACACAAAAAGTGTAGCTATGAATATTTTTGTACAAGTCTTTCCCCCCATTATCTCTTTGCGGTTCTTTGGTCTTACTAGATCACTGTTTAGCATAGTTCAACATTTCTTCTCTTCTACTAAAATGGCCTGAAGGGCCTTGGCAGCCATATGGTCAAGGTTCCACCTTTTCTGCAAATACTAAGCTTTGACACTTTTCTTCCAAATCAAAATCAACAAAATTAACCCTCATTTTCACTGAAAAAGAGCGACTTGCAGAATAATAACTATCTATGCCACACCGAGTTCCAGGTTATTTTCTGTATTCTGAAAGGTAGATTGAGATCTGGAAGGGTCTTTAGGAGTTCATCTAATACAAGGAGGCTTCCAATCCTCTTTCCATCATTAGAATAACAACCATGTATTCAGGGAGGGGCTTTTTTAGTTCCCTATTTTACAGACATTAAAACTGAAGTCAAGAAACTTGATATGACTTGCCTATTCCATATTAGACTCTAGATTGATGCTTGTCTATATTCAGCAAGAGGAAAGGGATTTCAAATGTTGAGGCACCAAAAGATGGATATTTCTTTTTTTAAATTTCCTTTTTCAGATAGAGACTTCTGAACAATGCCTGGCCATGACATGTAGTTGCGAGGATGCCGACTACTCTCTATTTCACAGACAGAACTCTCTATTTCTTACTTCCAGGCCTTTGTACTAGCAGTTCTCATGCCTGGTATACTCTGCCCTTTCACCTTCACCTCTCTTAGTTTCCTTGGCTTCCTTCAAGACTCAACTGAAATTCTACTTTCTATTGTAAGAGGTCTTTCCCAGTTTCTTTAGGTGTCAGTGCCCCACCCTGGAGATTCCCTTCCATCTATTCTCTCTCTATCTTGTGCATACCTACTTATTTTCATATTTTCTTTAAAATAATAACTGACATCAATAAAGTAGTGTTATAAGTCTGGAGGATAGTTTAGGTTCTTGAGGGTGGTGAGGTTCACCATAAGGGTTGGGTTGCTTGTATCTCAAGTAACCCTGAGGACTTTTTCCTTCCTGGTCATGTTAATGTACAGGGACGACAGGCGATTGATTTGCCTACACTAATAGTTCAAGTCAAGTAGATAGTCAACTACTATTTCTTAAGTACCTACTATATGCTAGACCTTGGGGCTGTAGGTACAAAGAATTAGGGAGATATCCAGTACATGTATAAATATACACGTAGTTTAACTGCAGAAGTGAATATATATACATATATACATATATATATATATATATGTATATATGCAAAGAAACTGAATTCAGAGTAGTTTGGGAGAGAGGGCACTAACAGTTGAGGAGTTCTTGCGGGAGATGATATCTGTACTTTGTCTTAAAGGAAAGTGACAAGGAGGCAGAATTCAGTAGGGAGTGCTGTCTAGGCTTAAAAGACAGCCAGTACAGAGTGTGGGAAGAAGAGTAATGGTCTCTGAAGCTGGGAAGAGAGCTTGGGCATGGTGTTAAAAGCCAAACAGAGAAGTTTACATTTGATCCTAGAGGCAACTGGAAGCCACTGGGGCTGGTTGAATAGAGGAGTCATATGGTCAGATCTGTTGTTCTTAAGGAAAATTCTTTTGGCAACAGTATGAAGGATGGACTGAAGTGATGACGGATTTGAGTCAGGGAGACAAATCACAACAGGAAACCATTTTTATTGTGGTCAATAGGTGATGAGACCCTGATCCAAGAAGGAAGATGTGTTAATGGCGAGAAAGGATCAGATTCAAGAAATTTTGTGAAGGTAGAAACAGTAATATCGGGAACTGATGGGGTGGATAAGTGGTATGAGCAACAGTGAAGAGTCCAGGATAATGCCAAAGTAACAAATCTGAGACATGGGAAGGATGGTGGTGCTTATATATATATATATATATATATATATATATATATATATATATATATATATATATATATATATATATGTATGTATGCATTTATATAATTATTAATACATTGTGTTATTGTATTTTTATTATTAAATAATATGTTATTTCTGTTATTAATTGTGTGATTATTAACATATTTAATGGTCATTTAAAAAGATCTTGACAGGTTAGCGTGTTGGACCAAATCTTCTGAAACTCAATAAGGATAAATATAAATAAATGTTGAAAGAATGAGTTAAACCAGGTTTTGCTAATGTGAGAATTAACATATATATACATATATATGTACATATATATATATATGCACACAGACAGACAGAGACAGACAGAGAGTTTGCCCAAATTTTGGTGAACCATTTAGCAAAGTGTCATGTGCCATTTTTGTGGAAAGGTTAGAGACACATGGACTAGAAAACAGGACAGTTAGGTCAATTCTTCGACTGTTTAAATGGCTAGACCCAAAGAATAGTCATTTACGGTTCATCGTCAGCCTGGGAAGAGATGAGTGCTTATTAATAACTATGTAACTATGCATATTAATAGCTTGGATAAAGACATAGGGGCATGTTTATCAAATTTCTAGTTGACACAAAGCTGGGGGTGATTATTAACACATTTAATGGTCATCAAAAAAGATCTTGACAGGTTAGCATGTTGGGCCAAATCTTCTGAAACTCAATAAGGATAAATATAAATAAATGCTAAAAGAATGAGTTCAACCAGGTTTTGCTAATGTGCGAACTAAAGCTAATATACAATAACTCAAGTATTATATTTATAAAATTTATTAAAATAAAAACTAGAATTATAAAGCCACGATCTCAAGAACGAAGAAAAGAGGAAAAGGGAGGAGTTATTGAAACTTATAAACAATAACTTAACAATGTGAACATAAAAGAAGGGAAAAGGATGCTGGGAAATGCTAATGGAATTCTGGGGAATGTAGTCCTGGGGTTCAGGATTTTCCAACTATCCACTAATCTTTCTTTTGTGTCATGGACTTTTTTGGCAATCTGATGAAGGCTAATAGTACTATGGATTATTGCCTACATTTATAATTGAAGGAAATGCTAAATTTCATTTGAGATTAGGCAAAATAAAGACTGGCTCTTTTTTCCCCCATCCAAATTCAGAGATCTCCTGAAATCTAATCTACTTATCCTGCCAGATTAAGAACCCTTGGGTTAAATGAATCCACAGAGTGGGGTGCAGGCAGGGTTCAGAAAGTGAGCATTAAGCAGAACCAGAGACAGGGTTGTCTTGTCTTTCAGAGCTTTGCATAAAAAGTTCCCTAATGGGGTATGGTCTAGGCAAAAGACCCAGTCCTGGTCTGGTTCTAGCAAAATGTGTAACCATTGGATGATTGTTTGCTTACAGTCTCACCAGCCATAGTTCTACCCTGAAGGATCTGTGTTCAAACTTTGGAACTTGGAATAGTAACACTTAGATAATGATACAACTATTTGAAAGGCAGAAAAATATGCAAAGTTCTTGAAAATGAATTACATTGTGCTTTTTCGGACATATTGTGGCATAGGGATTAGAGGCAAAGTGTTAGGTAAGAGTCTGGAACCGGGTTGCAATACCTTTGATGCTTAACAGTTGTCTGACCTTGGACTAATCGCTTCCTTGGTCAAAGATTGTTTTCTCACCTATAAAATGGAGACGATGCATGGCTGTCAATAGTGGCTGACTTTTACAAATCTCCTCTTGCATTTTTTCAGGTGATTGACAACCAACTGACTGACTACTTCACATGGAGAGACCCTTTCAGTACCTGTGCAAGCTAAGTTTCATTTAGGAAGAACACACAACAACGACAACAGCAAGAGATAAACTTTCCTCCTTCAATCCCAACCCACCCCACTAAATAAGATAACTGAATTTGTACAAGTATTTTGGTGGATTGATCTTTGGATAGTTTATGCATATCATTGTTATTTAGGATGAAATTTCAGTTTCTATTATTGTCTCATAAATTTTGTTATGATTATATAGGAATTTTTTGATTGGAGGGGCTGTTATTTTGTTACCTGTAAATTCACTAAAGCCATTAATTATCTATTAGTATCTGCTGATTCCCTAGGATTTTCTAGGGAGATAGAGATGAGGAAAGAGAGTATTCCAGGCATGGGAGCCAGAGAGTCAGAGAAAATGACTGTAACTAAGAGATGGAGGATCTTGTTTGTGGAACAGTCAGGAGGCCAACGGCACTGGATCAGATAGCATGTGCTGGGGAGTAAGAAGACAGGAGAGAGAGAGAGATTGATCTAGTCTCAGAATTCAGAAGAAGACAAGAGATAGGGAGACAGGAGGAGAGAGAGAGAGAGAGAGAGAGAGAGAGAGAGAGAGAGAGAGAGAGAGAGAGAGAGAGAGAGAGAGAGAGAGAGAGAGAGGGGAGAGAGAGAGGGGGGGGGGTTATGAAGGGCTTTGAATACCAAAGTGAGTTTTTTATGTGATCCTGGAGGCTATAGGGAGCCACTGAAGTCTGAGTAAGGAACTGACACAGTTTGAACTATAGGAAAATCATTTTAGTGGCTGAATGGAGGGTGGATTGAAGTAGGGAGAGATAAGAAGCCAGCAGACTCATCACCAGGCTATTGAATAATCCAGGAGTGAGATGATGAGGGCCTGCGCCAGTGATGGCAGTGGCAGCAGAGAGAAGGGGACATATAGGAGAGGTGCTGCAAAGTTATAATCCACAAGCATTGGAGACAGATTTGCCATTGTTACAAATAAAAAAGGGGTCTAGCTGGAGAGGAGAGACAAAGAGAGACAGAGAGAGAGAGAGAGAGAGAGAGAGAGAGAGAGAGAGAGAGAGAGAGAGACAGACAGACAGACAGACAGACAGACAGACAGACAGAGACAGAGAGAGACAGACAGAGAGAGAGAGATAGACACAGACAGACAGACAGAGACAGAGAGACAGAGAGACAGAGAGAGATCGAGAGAGATCTGATCCCAAATTTCAGACCAGTGTGGTCCCTTCCGGGCTGTGCGGCCACTTGCAGTCAACCCAGGGAGACAGTCTGTTCAATTGCGAAAGTTAAAAAAAAAGTTCGCCTGCCCCCAGGTGCCTTTTAACCCCCTAGCTCCTCCCTCCACGGTGACGTTGCATGCTGACGCCAGGAGTCGTCTCGGGACCAGATATGACGTTACTCTCTAACATTGGCTGTTGGGTCCTACACCTGCAGAATGGAGATCTTTTCCCTCACACAACATGAGAGGTAGTGAGCAGTGAAGGTTGACTTCGGGATTTGAGCTCGAAAGACTGGACGCGGGACTAGGCCGAGCGAAGGTTTAGGGCGAGAGAAGTAGATTTGAGAACCATCCGCCTAGAGACGGCCCTGAAATTCACGGGAGCTGATGAGATCAGTGTTGGCCGGTGTGTTGGCTGCCAGGGGGCCAGGCCTTCTCTTAGCCTAAGCCTGTGTCTCACGAGCACCTACCGCAGTAACTCTAGTAAGTGCTTAATAATGAATATTTGCTTTGCTACACTTACACACACAAATTTGGTTTTTCATTGATGCCTGATGGTTTATGACCCCATTTAGAATTTTTTTGGCAAAGATCCTGGAGTGGTTTTCCATTTCCTTCTCCAGGTCATTTGATAGCTGAGGAAACTGAGACAAACTGGGTTAAGTGACTTGTCCAAAGTCATACAGCTAGCAAGTGTCTGAGGCTACATTTGACCTCGGTTCTTCCTAACTCCAGGCCTGACTGTGTCAGCTAGCTGCCCCCATTCTGTATTTACTGTTTCTGTTTCCCAGCACACCACGGCCAACCTCCCTCATTTTCCCTGGCTTGCTAGGGCTCCCAGCAGAGCAGTGATATGACAGGCACCTATTATCTTTCTTTATAGTCTTCAGGATCACCAGTTGCTTCCTCTTAGTGCTCAACGGGGATTTTAAAGCCTCAGAAAATGTAACTGTCCCACAATTGTTGGGGTAGCAGTTAGGGAACAGCATTGATATTTAGAAAGACTGGATTTGGCGCCAAGGAACTTGGGCATGACTGCCTGTGCTACCCTACTTCTCTGACCCAAGGTATATCATCTTGTGTCTGTGGACCTCAGTTTCCTCATCTAAAAAATGAAGGGATTGTATTAGATCTGCCAGGCCTTTTCTTGCTCTAAAATGCTGTGGTTCCTATATATTACTATCAGGGAGGTGTCTATGGAGGGGCTCAGTATGAGCTGAGACTGAAAGGTAGAAGGGTGCCCTTGGGATACTCTGGCTCATTGATTATGATGAATATTCTAGTCCTAGGATTAAATAAAGATTGCCTCCCCAGAGACAGAAATGGAAATATCCAATTGAAAACCTGCATTAATTTGGGAGGGGGGTGGCTTAGGGGGAAATCTGTATATGCAGAATATATTCCCTTATGTTTACTGAGGCAAAAAGGAACACTGAGGGGTGCATACATTAACTTAGATTCATGATGACAAAGTCTTGCGGGGCCAGGGAGTTGTTTGCCAGGGATGCTGCCACTTTTCCAAAAGATAGCATTATCTTAGTGGGATTCTGCTAGGTCAGGACTTCATTGCCAGCTTGGTGGGCTGAGGGTCAGGGAAGTAGGAGGATTAGTAACATTTCCTGAAAGAGTACCAGAGCTGTTACTTAGCCATTAGCATTTTCAAATCAACATAGCAGGCTTTGGGCATATATACATACATATATGCGTTTACATATGTATAGAAATATTTAAGTTATGCAGAAATGTGTACAGGTATATACAGTTCCTCATATATATAGGAAAAAAGAAATATATAAGAAATATATATGAAACATGTAAGAAATATACATACAAGAAATATATATGAAAAAAATCCAAGAAATATATATAAGAAATATATCCAAGAAATATATATGAAATATATAAGAAAGATATATGAAATATATATAAGAAATATATATGAAATAAGAAAGCCTAGAAATATATATAAGAAATATATATGAAATATATAAGAAATCCAAGAAATATATAAGAAATATATATCCAAGAATATACATATAAGAAACATATATGAAATAAGAAATCCAAGAAATATATATAAGAAATATATATTAAATATATATAAGAAACATATATGAAATATATAAGAAATCCAAGAAATATATAAGAAATATATATCCAAGAATATACATATAAGAAATATATATGAAATAAGAAATCCAAGAAATATATATAAGAAATATATATTAAATATATATATAAGAAACATATATGAAATATATAATAAATCCAAGAAATATGTAAGAAATATATATCCAAGAATATACATACAAGAAATATATATGAAATAAGAAATCCAAGAAATATATATGAAAATGTAAGAAATATATATGTAAGAAATCTATAGAAATCTATGAAATACATATTAGAAATATACATACAAGAAATACATATGAAATACATGTGTATATATATGTATACACACACACACACACATATATCTGACATCTATCCTAATTCCAGTTTAGGGTATTCTGTTATCCCTAACAGAAAGCTAAGCTTGTAGTGGGGATTGCTCATTAGATTGTCAGGAGCTTCTCTGAGGTATCAGTTTCATTGCTAAAAGCTTGCTATACCTTCTTTTATGCAGAGGCGAGGAACTATGGGTGTGGACTACTACATGAACTTTCAGACAAGGTTGGCATGTACTTTTCCCCTCTTTTTTGTTCTTCGTTATAGCATCAGGGAGGGTTGGGGGAGGGATATGTTAGGAAAGAAATATTTGAAATCCCAAATACATAATATGTATGTATAATTTAATTGTTTATTGTGAATTTAAGCATCAACAAATATGGATATTTCAATATATAAAGAACAGAAAACATGATAGTATTAGAAACTGTGAACTTTTATCATGTCATTTGCTTTCTTAAATATTACATTTAACATTAAATTAACAAAACTACCCTGCCTTTGTCCCTTTCTGAGCTTCACTATCCTTTCTTCTACATATTAACAAAAGGTTCATTTTCACTTTTTTTTAATACCACTCTTACGTCTGTCAACTATCCCTTCCCGCCCTCCTGTCCACATTAGAAGCGCTCATTTGTACCAAATAAGTTTCATCAGACAAAGTAAGTTAATATGATGGCCATTCCTGTCTCATGCTGCATCTCTTGCCTGTCATGCCTCTGCCAAGAGGTGGGACACATGAGTTGTCATTGGTTGTTAGAAGAGTTCTGGAGTCTTTAAAAGGTATTTTCCTTTCCCTTATTGTAGTCATTGGACAGATCTCTAGATTCTGCTCAATTCAGTGGGCATCAATTTATAAATTGACCTAGGTTTCTCTGAATTCAGCCCTTTTGTCATTTCTTTGGTAGAATAATTTTCCATTACATGTGTATACCATAATTTGTTCAGCCATTTCTCAATTGATGGGCATTCCTTTAGTTTCCGGTCCTTTGATAACATGAAATGAATTGCCTTCAGTATTTTTGCCTTGTGGAGGCAGTTAGGTGGCTCATTGGATAATGTACCAGGCAGAGTCTTAAAAAGACGAGTTCAAATCCATATATGCACAGATATACATACACATTTAGATAGTTGTTTATCCTTTCCTGTTCTGTCCTCAGTTTGTTCATGGTCATATTTGGGATGAATTTAGTAATTTCTTTGCCAGTTTCTATTGCCATAGACAAGTTTTGCTGCTGCAGTACACAAGTTTTAACTAAGGTAAATCAGTACAGAAACCATACTTCCTTAACTGGGTCTTCTAGATAGTGCAATTAAAAACTGAAAGGTTGAGAGTCTATTGGGCTCTCCCTAGTATTTTTCAAATAGACCTCCTTCAAAAGAGCCCTTGAAATGATTAGAAAGCTAGTCCATTTTTTGGGACTGTCCTAAGGGATATATCTTCCTTTGGGCAGAAGTGATTACTTGAACCGAATTGATAATTGGTGTTGATTCTTAATTTTGATATTAAGAACTATGACATTTCTAATTAATTTAATACAGAACTAGAGGCTTTGATTTCATCAAGCTTTGCTGATGAAAAAGTACATCTTACCAAGTTCAGCACTTGCAGTGTATGAAGTATGAAGTGATCAGTGATTACTAGCCCTCTGAGAAAAGAAACTGGACTTTTGGAAGGAAGCATTTTCAGCTTAGTGTACCTTGAAAGGATTTTGTATTGTGAGGTCTGTGGTCCATAAGCAAACTGTCTAATGATGTTCTTGTTCTCAATGGAATCTTCTTGGTTTCTGGGATTCCTACTTAAGCAAGTACACTTCTTCATTGACCTTCATGATACAGAAACTCTGTGTCAGAGTCCATCAGGTACATACTGCCCCTAACTCGTTTCTCTCAGAAATACTACTTGAACTCGTTTTTGGGGCATTCTTCCGAGTTAGAGAAATAATACAAATGTATTATTTTGGTACTTAAACCAAATAAGTATAGACAAGTAAAGTAAGCCAACACATTGTCTGTTTCTAAAAATGCTGGCCTTATTCAGCATTTCTTGTCCATTAAATCTCTGTCTAGAGGTGGGAAAATGTGGGTTCTCATCAGTTGTTTGAAGATTGCTGACTGCATGGATCAGCATTTTGGAGTCTTATTGGAGTTATTACACAATTAGTTCTCCAGCTTCTGTTCACTTCAGTGGGCATCAGGTAGCATCATCTCCATCTCTAAAGTACAGCAGATATTTACAAAACCAGCAAAGGGAAAAGTGGGAGTGTATAATGCAGAAAGAAGGGTATGCCATCCAAAAATGAAAGAAGGGTGCCTAGGCCCTGTTATTATACTTGAATGTTTACCATTACTTTCCAGAGTCACACTGACATGGTAATAAAACAACAGGTCTTTATTAGCTTGTGTTGATTGCTATTTTCTACCCTGCATAGATTCATTGCTAGATTAAATATTGAGCCATAGCATAGTTTCCTTTTTTCACCTGAACAACCTACAAGTATGTGGTCCATTGACTTCATCAGTGGTATACATTTTTCATTGCTTCTGTCGACTTTGAGTGGAATTATGGGTCTACGAAGCAAGAGACAAAGATTGGGTCCCCAGTTCCTTATTATTGGCTGGAACTCATCAAAATAGAATGGAAGAATTTGGCAGATCTTTGCAGTAAAGGTAGCATAGTATAGTATGTAGTAGAGGGTGCATCTTGGTACTGGATTTGGAGTTCTGTGACACTGGACAAGTTACTTCTCTCTGAACTTTCATTTCTCCATTTGTAAAATGAAAGTAGGGAGACTGGACTAGATGACTTCTGAGGTCCTTTACCAGCTCCAAACATGTGATACTACTTATTCAATCACAGTATAGTCCTTTAATTGTTTAGTCCCTTATGCCACTAAGATCAGAACATCACTGATGGGATAATTTGAAGGCCTAAATTTGAATTTACAATTCTTTGGACTAATTCAACAGAATCTTTCTATCTGTACACCTTGAGTTCCAACAAGAGGAGGATTAAATTCACAGTGACTTGACTATGAGGACTAATCAGTTTCATCATTTTCTTAGGTGGCTAGAATTCCATACATGAGAGATTTTGCTTTTGTGCACTATATTTGATTTAAGTACATAACAATTGTTAAATGAGATCAATTGAGATATTTATGAAGCACTTAGGACCCTATAGTGCCTGGCACTATAGTAGGTGCTTAATGAATGCATATCTTCTTCCTTTTCCTCTTCTGGGTTACAATATGCTTTAATCCCAATAACTCTGGGAGAGAAATAATTCCAAGATTGTCATCCTCATTTTGCATCAAAGGAAAAGGAAATTCAAACCTTAGAGTCATATAGCTAATAAATTGGCAAAGTGGGAACTAGAACTGAGATTTTGAGATTCCAAGGCCAGCAGCACTCTTTGTATAACACAAAGTGAGTTCAAAAGTCATCCAAAGAGTTGTGGGTCAGCATTGTAGCAAGGTAATAAGGGAGGCCTGTACCATATTGGTTTGGATGGGCATAGCATTGGTGACAGATAGGTACTTCTATCCACTGGTGCAGCCCTGGTTTCACCTTGTGAGGAGCAGGGTCCCTGTTTTAGTATTGATGATAGAGGCTGATCTGTTTCTATCAACTTCCCCTGGCTGCCATTGAGAAAATGAATTGTCATAATCTTTGCTGTTGTGTAAAATTGCCATAGTTTATCCAGAAATATTGGTCTTGTAACTCCTTCATGTAGGTAAGTTGAACCAATTGCCTGGGAAATAGCCAAATACTCATGAGCAAGAATGGAGATTTTTTTCCTTGTGTTCTAAGTATGATGGGAGCCCTCATACATTTCTGGGATATTCAACTTGCCTCTCCTCCACCTTCCCCATATCTTGCCATGTATCAGTTAACATTTTCCTAAGACCACGATTAGCTCAATGAAATTTGCTGAATGTTTGTGTGTGTATATATATATTTCTAGACAATAAAGCATTTTGTAAATCAACATTATTTCATCTGTATTCCATGGTATACAGATTTGGAACTGAGCATGGAAATTGCTAACCATACTTGTTAATTACTACATGTCCATGCATATATTTTCTTTGCTATCCTGGCCTATCACGTTCCTATTAAAGAACTCAGCTTAGCCTGTAAAGACTTCAGCAATCACATTTAGCCCATTCTTGGTCGTGGTTTCAGCCCTTTCTGGGCCTGTGCAAGAAAACCTCAAAGCAATTTTCCATGTGGATCCCCAGGATGATTATCATTCCCTTCACTCTCTAAATATTTCTTTTGGAATCATCATAAACCTGATGTAGTTTTATATTTCTGCAGATGATAATTAGGTGCTGGATGAGTTGCCAGAATTCATCTGGTCCCAACCCCTTGCTGTTCAGGAGAGGAAACTGAGACCCCAACCCACAAGAGAAATGACTTGCCCCAGGTCACATATGTAAGGGTGTAAAAGGGGTTTATTTATAAAAAGATTGGACTGGATTATTTAAGAATAGGGTCACTAGGAATTTATATTAATTCCAAAGAGATTTATTTACAATTTATTTACAAAATATAGGATAGTGAAGTTAGAAAACAAGAGAGATGATAGGGTTAGATATCTAGCCTAAGCACTAAGTAATTTACTCCTGGCCCCTGGCTCAAAACCAGGGCAGGGGGAGTTAGTCCTTAGCAGCCTCGGCAAAGCTGAGGACCTGGGGAAGTCTCTCTCAAGAGGTAGGTCTCTCTTGAGGCTAGTTTTTTTCCCCAGAAAATCCAGGAAAGGAGTCGGCCTTTTCACTCACCATGTGTCAGTCCAAAGGAAGAGATTTAAGAACAGCCTCACCAGGAACAGGGTCTCAGGTCCAGTCAGCAGATTCTTCTCCAATCTCAATGCCAAAGAATGAAGAACTTCATCTCACAGGAAGTTCAACTTCAAGTAGAACTGCACTCAGGAAGTTGTAATTCCCTTTTAAAGACACTTTCTTTTGTGTCACTTCCTGTGCCTTCCTCCACTTTTTATGTGGACAAATCACAGTCTAAAGCCTTGCTTAGGACTGCCCAAGAGGCAGTCAGTCGATTCTGATTCGTCATCCAGTATCACACACGTGGGTCACAGACCTCCCCCACTCAAGTGTGAATGGAGTGTTTACACCTTTGGTGATTAAATCTAAAAATGGGCAGGGGTGACAATTTAATCTTCACAATCAGGGGAGAGTTAATTAATTTCATTTTCACAATCAGGAGAGAGTTAAATTTAATCTTCACACATAGGTAGTAACAGAGCTGAGTCTGGCACCAAAGTCTTCAGACTTTAAATCTAGTCAATGCTTTTCCCTGCTTCACACTGTTTTCTATAACTTTGGCCTACTTGCTCCTTTCCTTCCTAAGTTGCTGCTGAAACCAGTCATGGATGATTGGGACACAGGCTGTGGCCAAATCCTTTCTGCAGACTCAGTTTTTTAGTGTCAGTCTTTGGATTTTGCAGTTTACCATGTTCAAATTTCACTTTGTAAGATCTCCAAGGTGTGTTTGAAGGCTTTTTAACCCCAAACTAGCATTCCCTTAGCATGTGCCCTGGCTACTGTATTTGATCAGCTTTTCATCATCTAGAAAACATTGTCTACAAGGTACATTGTAGTAGCCAGGCTGATTCTGTAGCATTCAGGGAGGCCTAAGGGACACAGGATTTGCTTCCCTACAGATGTTTTGGTTTCTTATCAGTCACGTTTCTTTTCCCACTCATTTCAAACCACTGCTCCTTTTTCTGCCTTAACTTCCAAAGTAGACAAATAGAAATGTGGGTGTCTGACTTTAGTTTTTGATTTTTTTTAAAACCCTTACCTTTCGTCTTAGAATCAATACTGGGTATTGGTTCTGAGGCAGAAAAGAGTGGTAAGGGCTAGGCAATGGGGGTGAAGTGATTTGACCAGGGTCACACAGCTCGGAAGTGTCCAAGGCCAAATTTGAACCCAGGACCTCCTGTCTCTGGGCCTGACTCTCAATCCACTGATACACCCAGCTGCCCTCTAGTTCTTGATTTTTAAGACTTACTCCTCTCATTGTTTCAATTTTAAAAATTCTACTTTCCACTTTATTCCCTTGCATACTTTGAGAAATAAATTTCTTAATGGTCTCCCTTTTTGTAAACTAATAGGTATATTTTTCTTCTTAGCAGCAGGGTAATTTATTTCATTGTTTGTGCTTTTACTGGTATTCCTATTAACTTTCTTGTTTCTCTGGTGTTTGGAGGTATTTCGCTGTTAAACAGTCTGCTTATGTCGGCTTCAAATGCCACTCTATTGTTGAACATTCAGCTTTCTTCATTGATGATGTGGCTCATGTTTATGAAGTATGTCATCTTCTGTTGCAACTTGAATTCCTTTGTTTTTTGGAAGATAGCATTCCATGCCTTTCTTTGATTTCCAGTGGGTATAAAATAGTGTTGTTGTTATTGGATTTTCCTTTCCTATCTTTTATATCTGAATATTTCCTTAATGTGTTTTGCTCTTAGTTGTATGTAGAGTTTGTTGTTTGTTGCTTGAATTGTGTAAAGAGTATGTGTGTGTTGCCCAGGTGGACGTTAAGTGTGTCCATGTGCATCTATCTAGATGTGACTCTTGGGAAGGCACAAATAGATATCTCTAGAGTCAGTTCCAACCTACCCTTCTCCAGGGGAAGTTTTGATTACTATCAGGAGTGGGAAGCCGAGATTGGGGCCATGAGGCTAGTCACTCTGCTCTCCTCAGAGAATTGGTGCCAGGCTAAGTTTTTAACTAAATTTTCTTCCTCCTGAGCTTTTCAATGGCTTAGTCTTTTATCTTTATATTGCCTTGTTGATTACTTCATGACACCTCCTCCAAAGGTATATTTACCCCTGAGCCTGGGCTTGAAGCTATCTTGGCCTCTTCCCATGTTGTTTTTTTTAGTAATAATAATAGCTAGCATTTATATACTACCTTCATGCTTGAAATTTGCTTTAGATATTTTGTTATAATTCCCATCTAACTTCCCCACACTGCCCCACATCTTCCTTCGAAGAATATTTTTTTACTCAGATGCTTCCCTTTTGGTTTCAGATCTCTCTAGAATCAGTTGCTTGGCCTATAGTTCTGCCCAGCCTTCCTGGTCCCTGGGTGTTGGGCCCCACTTCTCTTGTTGCTATCACTGTATGTTTCTGTGCTCTTGGCCTGGTCCAGTCATCTGATCTGATCTTATCTGATCACACTCTAGTTGCTTGTGGGGAGGGATTAGGACCTAATTCTGAACAGTTAATAGAGGTAGGACGTATGATCTAACCTAGTAGTTTTTTGGTGTTTTGCCAGGATTGCTACAAACCATCCTCACTTTCACCTAGCTAAGGGGACAGCATAGATTGGCGAGAAGGCCAGCTCAGTTTCATCATAAGGTCTTGACCTAGGTAGCTGAATGAACTGTCTTTTATCAGCTCTATGATCTAATCAGGGGCACTATCCAGAGAGAGAGGTAAAACAAATAAGAGAAAGCTCAGCCAACTCCATAATTAAATGGCTAATCTGGGGTACTTTATAGAACACAGAGTACTGAAGCTCCACTCTCAGGTCAGGGTCAACTATTTGTTTCAACTTGCTCCATGTCTTTGTACAAAACTTTGCTTGCCTTGAGCTCAGGGCCTGCCTTGTTCAGGGCTTCAAGGGTCCTCAGCTAGGTGTGTGGCAATGAAGGCATAAATGAGTGAAAAAAGACAGCTATATGTGTCAGCCTGGGGCCAAGTTGTGCATGGAACTGCTTCCTCTAGGCCCAGAGTTGGTTTTACTTTTATACTCCAAGGATTACATACTTTTTTGGCACACAGCTATATTATTCAACATACATGTTCAAATGCAGATAATTGTATAAGTGATACATTAACTTTTAACAAATCGTCGGATTAACATTCTGTGATCATTCTATATACTTATATTGTTACTATTGATTTTGACAGCATACACAAGCTTTTGCAAAAGATAAGTGGTTTCATCACAGGTGGCATAGCTAGAGGTCAGTTTTTTCATTAACCTGTGAGGTGCTTGGACTTGCATACAATCAAAGACTTGAGTACAAACAAACAAAGTTACTTTTAGTAAAAATAGATAATCAAACAGAAGTTCTAGAAGACAATAGACAAACACTGCTACCAAGTTGAGGGATCAGAGGGGTAATATAAACACAATTCAGTTTTAAGGTTAGACTAATCATTTTTCAGTGTTTCATGGGGAGTTTCCAAGATGAATTTCAGTTGGTAAATCAAGTCACTGAGGCATGGTGTGCTAGCGTCTCTCTAAGGTGATTGATGTACTGGCTTAGGAGAATTTGTTCTGTGCATAGGAGTGGAGAATTTCTGAGCACAGTTTTGTTAGAGGTTATATGCATGAGCAGAAGTTAACCCATAATAATCTTTTAGGTTTGGTTTTGTAAGTATGATCTTTTGGTGGTATTCTGGGGGGATAATGTGGAGCATTAGTATTAATCCTGCAAGTATTTTGCTCTCATATTATTTTTCCTGAAGCTAGGGAGAGAACAATAATCATAGCAATTTCAATAGTAAGGGATGTTAGTGGGAGAAGTCACACAGAGGGGGGCTAAATGGGTATCTCCATCCTTCCAAGGAGCCACTTTGTGATCTACTGGTTTCCACGAGTGACCATGTCAAAACATCGTGGCTTGATGGCCCCCAGCATTTGCTAATGTACCAGTGTAGCTAGAATAAGGCAGATTGATGGATTCCTGAACTTTTTGAAAAAGCCTTTAAAGGAAAATACTGTCTTCTTGTCTTGCCATTTACTAACTACTTTATCTTTCCAAGCAGTTAAATTCCAAATTATTTCTGCAGCAATGTAATCTCTCCCATTAATTCAACTATTGATTATCCTTTTCTGGGAGACATGAGGTAGATGACACACCATTTTATCTGGGAGATTTAGCATGCTTTACATTTTCTTAATTAGATTAATTAAAAAGTCCTGATGCTCAAGGCTGAGACATCAGATTTGTGGAAGTTTGGCTGTGGTGGCTCCATTGTATTCTCTGGTTCACTGTTTGATGAATATATCAGAAATAACAACAACTAACACTTTTATAGTGCTTACTATGTGCCAGGCATTGTGCTATGTGCTTTTATGATTATTACTTCACTTGATCCTCACAACAAATCTGGGAGATAGGTGCTATTATTATCCTTGTTTTGAAAGAGAGGAAACTGAGGCAAACAAAGGTTAACTTACTTGCCCAGGGCCATACAGCCAGTATCTGAACCTAGATTTGAATTCAGGTCTTTCCAACTCCAAGCCAGCCCTCTTGTCACTGGCAACCCAGCTGCCTCAGGTAGAAATAGAGTAAGAACATGAGATGTTCAAGTGATTCCCGTTAAGGGATAATCAATGGAGTCATCTCAGAGAGCAGTTACCTTTCTAAGTAGATATCAGGGTCTGCCACAACACAACCCACACTGGAGCCTACTCTTTAGCAAATCTTAACCCAAACTGTCCACCTTTCTAGAGACTCAATCATAGATCAGAGAATGGTCGCCATGGTTAATATCACTATTCCATTCTTCATTTTTATGAGTTTCTAATGCACTTGAGCATCTCTAATTTTTTATATGATCAAACCAATAAGTTATAATTTATGTTCCACCACCCCAGACTATCTAGAAAGGTTGGCCTTTGGCATTCTGCCAGATAGGATTTACATAGAACCTCAGCTACTCAATTGAAGCTATGGTCACTTATGCACATATGCAAATAATCACTGGTATATACAAAAGTAGTTATTCAGAGGCATCCACAAGGTTTCCATGGCCCTGAAACGGATCCACTTTGATAGCCTGCCCTGTATAGTCAAATGGCAGATCTTTAAGTGAGTCTTTTTTTATTAATAGTAATTCATGTTGGTTGATCTTCTCATTAGTTTAGCTATTAACATATTCATCTGGAATATGGTTCTGCAGTCTGGGAAAAGAGTTTTCTGCAAACAAAATAAGGGTTCAATAGATAAATTCAGGTCTAACGCAGAAATTAATGAATATTTTCTAAGGGGTCACATGGTACATGGTTGTGAATGAGATATGCAAAAACTAGGAAAAGCTCTTATAGGATTTGTAACTGGGTGTTAATAGTGGAGTTTGGTTAATATCTCTTTTTTCCTCAAAGGAGAGTGACCAGTACATCAGTATGAGCCAGGACTCAGAATATGAGAACTTATCGATTACTTGAAGGCCAGAAAAGTCTTTAGAGGTCATACAGTTTAGTCATCCTAATTTATAGTCAGAAACTGAGGTCCAGGAAAGAAGCTACTCTAAAGTTTTCCATGTGGTAATAAGAAACAGAAATAGAATCTGTATCCAGGTGTCCTGACTCTAATGTTAGTACTTTTGAAAAAGATGTGAAGTTTTTAGGGAAACATGTCTACACAAGACAAAAGCCAGGTATGCTTTTTGATGCTTGGTTCTTTCAGTCAATAGTGATTACTGAATGCCCATTATATACAGGGCTTGATGTTAATTGATATTAGAAGACTTAGACTTAAAGTCTCAGTTCTAATTAATTAATAACCTCAAATGAGTGCCTACTCTGCATGTTTGATAGAGTGCTATTTTAGAGTTCAAAGCTCAGCTGAGGTGCCACCACCTATAATAATAGCTAGTATTTATATGGCACAGTTATATGCACAAGAACTCTTGGAGATAAGTGGTATTATTATCCCCATTTTACAGATAAGGACACTGAGACAGGCAGAAGTAAAATTACTTGCCCTGGGTCATATAGCTAGTATCTGAGTTGGGATGGGAACTCATGTCTTTCTTAATCCAGATTCAATCCTCTATTTTTCAACTGGCTGCCTCTGTAGAGAGCCTTTCCCCGATCTCTCTAATTAACAGGTGTTTCCTCTCTCTTTCTGGTATCTTGTATTTACTTATTTGTGCACGTATTGTGTCCTTCAAAAGAAAGTAAGCTTCTTTTAAAAAATAATTAATTTAGAATATTTTTCTGTGGTTACATGTTCTTTTCCTCACCCTCTTCCTTCCCCCCCTCCTGGAGCTAACAAGCAATTCCACTGGGTTTTACATGTATCATTGTTCAAAACCCATTTCCATTTTATTAATATTTGCAATAGAGTGATCATTTAGAGTCTACATCCCCAATCATATCCCCTTCAAACCACATGATCGATCATATGCTTTTATTCCATGTTTCTACTCCCACAGTTCTTTCTCTGGATGTGGATAGTGCTCTTTCTCATAAGTTCCTATGAATTGTCCTGGGTCATTGCATTGCTGCTAGTAGAGAAGTCCATTACGCTCAACTGTGCCACAGTGTATCTGTCTCTGTGTACAATGTTCTCCTGGTTCTGCTCCTTTTGCTCTGCATCAATTCCTGAAGGCCTTTCCAGTTCACATGGAATTCCTCCAGTTTATTATTCAGAAAGTAAGATTCTTGACTGCAGTGGCCTTTGGTCTTTGTATCTCCATTCTCTTGCACATAATAGACATTAAACATGCTTGCTGAATTCATTTAAAAGCACCTTTATCTGGTACATAGTGGGAAATAGGTAGTAATGGTCCATGAACATCTTTGGATCATAGCTTCCAGAGTTTATGGTGTACTTTCTTTATTGCCATCTCCCTCCAGTATCAGAGAATCTGGAACCTCTGAGACCAACTAGTCCAACCCACTATGTTGTGCAACATGCCTGGCAAGTGGTTGATTATTCAGCCTTTGCTTCAAGATCTCCTGGGATGGGGAATGTGACACTTCCTGAGATAGTCCATGTTGCTTTGGTCCATTTCTCTTAATTCTTACTACTCCAGTGCTTCATTGTCTCTGGAAAGGATCCTGAGTTCTTAGTAGCTCTGACAGGTTCTATTCTATTGGAAAGTCTAGCAGGGTTATGGCAATCAATTATATCTTATCTTCTGAACAGCAGACTAGCTGAAGAGAGGCTTATTACCAGTAGGCTAACCACTTAATTCACTTTTTTACCTTGAAAGCTCATAAAAAGGAGGAAATATCCCAAATGTCCCTTAATCCTATTGACCCTCTGACTTTTCTGCATTGACATTTGCAGACTGGGAAAAAATGGGGCTGAGGATGCTAAAAATTCAGCTCTTTTTGGACCAATTATAGACATTAACTTAGTTGTTGGTGTTCTAAATGTTAGAGATGCTTGTCCAGTGACCAAGGAGTTGACATGAATGAAGGGACTGAACCTTATCAGTCTTGACCTTTTCACTGTCAAGGAAACTGGAAGGAAAAAGGACAAGGCAGCAAATGGAAGAATGGGCCACAAGGTCTCCTTTGCTCTAGAGTCAAAGGTAAAAGTTGACAGAATTGGTTTTATTATATATTCAAAGGTAATAAAAATACCAATTTCAAAGCATGTGTGGAATCCTGAGAGGGTGATAATCCTGGATGGAGTTTCTTCTCCCTTTCCTTTGCAGACACTTGACTCATGAGACAATGTACTAATAAGTGGAAAATGGGGAGAGAAGGTCACATTAGAAAGGTGTAGTGACAAGGTCATCCTCTCTCCTCACATCATCTGATATCCTTGAAGAGGAAGAAATCTAGATATGCCAAGGATGAATGGCAGAAACATGGTGATTTTATCTGTCCTCTTTGCCTTTTTTTGGCTACTGCAAAAAGTAGTTAAGGGATAGTAACAGCAAGTTAGGATTTTCTTTACCTTCTTCCCTTTTCATCATTAATTCTAGCAGGGAAGGAACATGGGATTTGGAGAAAGTGAACATACGGTTCCCTTAAACATTTCTATCTGCTTTGGAGTTCTGAGAAGAGAGCAGTTCAGCTCGATGCACTGGGTTCTATGTGCTCTATGGGCTGGGGGTTCACAGTTTGTACCTCTGCCTAGAATTCTCTTTCCTCATCACCTGTGCCTCCTGGAACTAACTCCTAGCTCCCTTCAGCACCCAGATCAATTGTCACCTCCTTCAAGAGCCTTTCCTAACTGTTAATTCCACTCTCCAACAATCATTAGAACTTATTTTGTCTAAAACTTATATTTACTAATATGTTAACATGTGTCCCTGTCTGCCTCCTCCACCCCAGGAAGTTTCTGAAGGGCAAGGATTGTCTCCCATTTTATCATTGTCTCCCCAAGGTTTAACTTAGTGCCTGAGCACATAGTAGGTACTTAACACTAAATGCTTGTGGATTGATTGTTTGATATGTTCTCATCCGAGTCCCTTTGTTCCCCTCTGCTATTCAGACTTCACTGACCTCCATAGGAAACTCAACCACATGTTCTCCTGCTCTAATATGCCATTGGTTACTAACCTGGAATCTCAACTCTTGCAGTAAACTGTTAGCAATGATTCCTTATCCCCCACTGCCCATTCCCTTCGTTCCTGCTCTTGGATAAAGCTACTCTGGCCAACTGAGTTCATTCACTACAAATTTGTGGTTCCCAACATCAAGCTTGACAGTATTCTTATTCTGCTCCCTATTTCAGTTATCAGATGGGATATTTCAAATGTATGTCTTCTCAAGAGCCTTCATTGGCTGCCTGGGGCATCTAAGCTAGCATACAAGAGACCCTTAGCTTATCACTCTTAGCCTTTTCCAGTTTGTCATTCATAGTCTGGCTCCAGCCTGACTTTCTAGATTTACTGGGCATTATTCCTTCTCACTAACTTTGTGTTCCAATAAGGCCTATTTGCCAGTGTCTGAGCTCATTATGCCATCTCTTACCTCTGGGTCTAGCATGTGCTTCCTCCTCACCATTACCACTTAGAAAGCCTTAGCTTCCTTCAAAGCTCCATTTCGATACAGCTTCCTATAATTAGGGCTCTTGATTTTTGTTGGATTATGGGCCCTTTTGGCAGTCTCCTGAAACCTAGGGACCCTTTCTCAAATTAATATTTTTCAGTGTATAAAAGAAAATACTTGGGATTACAAAGGAAATCAGTTCTATTGAAATGCAGTTATCCAAAATGTTTTATTTTAAAAGTTCAAAGACCCCAAGTTAAGAAACTACCCTAAAGGGAAAAATTTGGAGAAATCTATATTTCCTTATAAATGTTGTAAGGAACGTCTAAGGGTCCTTTGAACTTTTAGTGGCTTAACTTCTGCCTGGCATAGGCCAACATATCTTAGGCAAATTATCCAACTATCTAAGCAATTCTCCCTTATGTTTATTTTGAACCTCGTATGTACATTTATTATAAACTCTTAATATTCCCTGAGCACATAGAAGGAAATAACACCCTTGATTTATTTGGAACCATTGCCTCCATGAAATGCTTTTTCTAAGGGTATAAATCATGTGGAAAATTGGAAGCCAAAGACCTTATTTACTAAATACATTTCTGCTTTGCTTAAGAAAATGTTCCCAGTCTGTGTTCTCCCATTTATTACATAGCATGGAAAATAAAATGTACTGGTAACAGGAAATCGTAGATTTGGGAGATATGGTTTAATGGCTTTGTTACTTTAGAGGGTCAGTTATGTTCAACAAGAATTTATTAAGCTTTTGTTATGTGCCAGGCACTGTCTAGGCACTTGAAGTACAACAAACAAAATGAAAACAGTCTGTCCTTGAAGAATTATACTTTGTAGGGTCTGAGATCTCTTCAGTGTGGGTACCCCTCTATTTGAGGTTAATTGACAGGCCTAAAATCTGCCAGTGAGTTAGAGGAATGTCTACCCTAAGCATGTAAGAAGACTTCCTCTGGCAGAATGGGCAGATGAGAATAGTTGGTTCCAATGGCAATGAAAGTGCCTGAAATAGGTACCATGAAGTGCTTAGAGATTGGTCAGACATGGAAGATACCAAGTTATTGCCAGTCGTTCTGACTTTTGTCTTGCCACTGTACTTTGATGACTCTGGAAGAGAGAATAAGAGTGATGACTTTATGCAAATTTGCCCCACTTAAATCCAGTTCACATTGGTCCTCTTCAAAATGAAGGATGATAACATTCCCTTCACTATCAGATGATAACCTCTCATCTTTTCTATTCTTGTTT